>NW_010133712.1:350-1822 GCF_000699245.1 Pterocles gutturalis | reverse complement strand
CCGTGTTCCCGAAGATGCCCTGGTTCCGCAGAGCATCCATGTAGGAGCCGGTGCTGGGGAAGGGTCCTGGCCGCCCGCTGGCCCCCGGCACCCGCGAGCCCGTGATGTCGAAGAAGGCGTCCAGCTGTGGGGGGAGTGGGTGTCAGCACCAGCACCGCCGGGCGAAGGGGGCCCAGGGGTGCTGCTGACGCTTGTCCCTGCCTGGGGTGCACCCGTGGCCGTGCAGTAGTGTGTTTGTAGAAATGTGTTTGCAAAATAAAAAGGTGCACGTGCAAAAGAAAATGCATGTGCAGAGGTGTGTTTGCAAAAGAAAATGCACGTGCAAAGGTGTGTTTGCAAAGGAAAAGATGCACGTGCAAAAGAAAATGCACGTGCAAAGGTGTGTTTGCAAAGGAAAAGATGCACGTGCAAAAGAAAATGCACGTGCAAAGGTGTGTTTGCAAAGGAAAAGATGCACGTGCAAAGGTGTGTTTGCAAAGGAAAAGATGCACGTGCAAAAGAAAATGCACGTGCAAAGGTGTGTTTGCAAAGGAAAAGATGCACGTGCAAAAGAAAATGCACGTGCAAAGGTGTGTTTGCAAAGGAAAAGATGCACGTGCAAAAGAAAATGCACGTGCAAAGGTGTGTTTGCAAAGGAAAAGATGCACGTGCAAAAGAAAATGCACGTGCAAAGGTGTGTTTGCAGAAGTGCACGTGCAAAGAAAGATGCCCGTGCAGAATTGCATGTGCGAAAGAACAATGTACATCCCTGGCCTTGTGTGCTCCCAGCACATCCAGGAGGGTGCCTGGGGACACCCCCACGCCCCAGCAGCTCCCTCACCTTGGAGCCCATGCAGATGTTGAGCTGCTCCTTGAAGTACCCCGCCTGCGCGGCGGCTTTGCTCTTCTCCTCCAGCTCCTTGCCCAGCTGCTCCTTCTCCCCCAGCAGCTTCTTCTTCTCCTCCTGGCCGCTCTTCACCTGTTTCTCCAGATCCATCAGCCGTTTCCCCAACTCCTCCTTCTCCCCGGAGCAGTTGAGGTGACACTGGAGCAGGTTCATGTCACAGACGCTTTTCCCCACGTATTTGCTGTCCCGCTCCTGCTGCCAGAGGAAGAGGCGCTCCGTGCGCTGCGCCAGGGCGCTGAGCTGCTCGTCCACGGCGCCGCAGCTGTACGGCCGCACCATCTCCTTGATGCGCTGGAAGGAGTAGCTGACGTCCTCGCGCAGGGAGCGACACTCGTGCTTCAGCAGCTCCAGGTTGTTGCGGGTGGACTCGCAGAGCGTGCGGGTGCCCTGCAGCTCCCGCCGGCAGCTCTCCTGCTCCTGCGTCGCTTTGCCCAGCGCCGTCCCCGCTTTGCGGCAGTTTTCCTCCAGCTCCTTCTTGCCCAGCGCCGTCTGGTCCAGCTGGCTCCGCAGCAGCGCCTTCTCGGCTGCAGGGGATTGGGGGGGGGCATGGTGTGTGTCCCCCCACATTCCACCCCACATCTTGGGG
>NW_010133712.1:0-262 GCF_000699245.1 Pterocles gutturalis | reverse complement strand
CCCACGGAGGGGACAGACCCCCTGCACCGGTTGTGGCAGGTCCCCAGGGGCTCGGGGGGATGCACAGGGTTGGGGTGCATGGTGGTGATGTCCCCCCCCACCCCAACTCCCACTCCACGTTTTGGGGTGACAGCCCTGCCTGGCCCACGGAGGGGACAGACCCCCTGCCTGGGCTGTGGCAGGTCCCCAGGGGGTCCTCAGGAGTGTGGGGGGATACACAGGGTTGGGGTGCGTGGTGGTGATGTCCCCCCCCACCCCAACT
>NW_010133711.1:45199-48220 GCF_000699245.1 Pterocles gutturalis | reverse complement strand
CACAGGTGCATCACCTGCCTCCTCCTCAGCCGCTCGGGCACCGGGGATGACTGACACCAAAGCCACCGCACCGCCGTGCCCGGCGCCGCAGGAGCCCCAAGACCTCGATGCGCCATTGCCTCCCTGAAGAGTTGCGTAGAGAAATGCAACCACCGTGGTTGCAGAGTGTTCACAAAAAAACCCACAAATGTAGATGTGGTGGTCTAGAGCCTATTTAACAAATTCTCCGTTTTCTGGCAAGGTTGCACACCAGCCTGAGATGTTCGGTTGCTCTCCGGGTGGAGGTGATGAGCAAGCACTGCCATTTCGCACGGGGGCCGTGCCTGACGCGCCAGCACACACGGGCGGAGCCTCTGACCAGCCTGGGGAGACAGCTCTGGCCCCCCACGGTGCTCCTTTGCCCGCCGCTACCTGCAAGTTCAATGCAAAATTTGGGGGAGTCCTATAGATAGCAAGGGCACACAGGAACATCGTCAGAGCTGAGGCTTATGACAGTTGAACAAGGAAGAAATCAAATTAAAATGTAGGGCTTTGTCAAATAGCTTGTAATCAGGAGGCCAAAGCAAACTTACTTTCTCGTCTTCTCAGTAGCGTTGTAATGCTTGGTTCAGTAAACCTGTAAGGAGAGCTAAAAAGCAGTACAGCCCACTGACTATTATCCGCTGCAGTTGTTTCACATGGGCACCAGTGACACAGCCAGGAGCAGTCTGAGGAGTGTATCAGGAAGGATTACAGAGCCCTGGGAGAGTTGGTAAGGGACTCTGGAGCGCAGGTAGTTTTCTCATCCATCCTCCTGGTCAAAGGGATGGGGTTCGAAAGAGCTGGTTGAATCCGGCGAGTCAATAAATTGTCGCAGGGGTGGTGCCACAACCAGGGGTTCCGACTACTTAGACCATGGGACTTGCTTTGAGAAACCTGGTCTACTAGGGGCTGATGGGGTCCATCTGTCAGAGAAGGGGAAGAGCATCTTCAGTCATAGGTTTGCCAACCTCATGAAGAAGGCTCTAAACTAAATTTGCCAGGGAAGTGGAACCTCAATCTATCCCACTCCTGCCAGTTTGATGCTAGTGCCAGCAATAGATGCCCAGAGTCTGGAGATGGATTGCAGGTCAGCAGGAGAGCACCTGCAGAGCAGCACAAAGGAATTCCAGCCACTCTGGCCAGTAAGTCAGCTTCATTGGGGACCCAACTGAAGTGCCTCTCTGCAAACACATGTAGCACGGGGAATAAACAAGAGGAATTAGAGATATGGTCACACCTGAAGGGCTATGATCTTATTGGCATCATGGAGATGTGGTGGGATGGATCGTATGACTGGAATATTGGAATGGAAGGATACAGGCTCTTCAGGAAGGACAGGAAGGGGAGACAAGGAAATGGTGTCACCCTCTATGTCAGTGACCAGCTGGAGTGCAAGGAGCTCTGCCTGGGGATGGATGAGGAGCCGACCAAGAGCTTATGGGTCAGGATAAATGGCAGGGCAGGGACAGGGGATATTATAGTGGGGGTCTGCTACAGGCCACCTGACCAGGAAGAGCAAGTGGATAAGGCCCTCTATAGACAGATAATAGCAGCCTCCCACTCACAAACCCTGGTCCTCATGGCAGGACTTCAACCACCCCTATATCTGTTGGAGAGACAGCACAGCAGCGCATAAGCAAGCCAGGAGGCTCCTGGAATGCGTTGATGATAACTTCCTTTTCCAACTGATAGAGAAGCCAACAAGGAGAGGCACTCTGCTGGACCTTGTTCTCACCAACAAGGAAGGGCTAGTGAGTAACGTGAAGCTCAAGGGCAGCCTTGGCTGCAGTGACCATGAAATGGTGGAGTTCAAGATCCTTAGGGCAGTGAGGAGGGCACACAGCAAACTCACTAACCTGGACTTCAGGAGAGCAGACTTTGGGCTCTTCAGGGATCTGCTTGGTAGAGTACCAAGGGATAAAGCCCTGGAGGGAAGCAGGGCCCAAGAAAGCAGATTAATATTCAGGGATCACCTCCCCCAAGCTTAGGAGCAATGCATCCCCAAAAAAAAAAGGTAGTCAGGCAAAAATGCCAGGAGGCCTACATGAATGAATGGGGAGCTCCTGGACTCACTCAGACTTGGAAAGGAAGCCTAGAGAGGGTGCAAGCAAGGACAGGTAGCCTGGGAAGAATACAGAAAAACTGAGCAGCCAGGGACCAGGTTAGGAAAGCTAAAGACAGAGTTAACTCTGGCCAGGGACATCAGGGACAACAAGAAAAGCCTCTATAGATACATCGGTGATAAAAGGAAGACAAGGGAAACTGTGGGCCCTCTCCAGAAGGAAACAGGAAACCTGGTTACCCAGGATATGGAGAAGGCTCAGAACTGAAATCCACTGAGATTCTTGGCCAAAGCATGCAGAGGGATGCTTTACCAGGCAAGAGCAAACTCGACTGCTGTGTCAGGCAGGCAGTAATGTGCAGTGAGAGACCTCAGTGCATTAGACCTTTGTCCTTTACACCACCACAGCCAGGCCTTGGAGTTAAAAGACCATTTTCATGCAAACAGGAATCTTCTTATTGAATGAACTGGTGATGTATGAAGGCTTTGGGTAGTTGCTTGAGTCACACTTGCTGAATTTGAGAGATCTCTGACAGGCAGATAACAGATTAGGTCCCCCCCCCTCCCGGAACTTATAGATTCGAAGTATATCCAACAAGTGCAGTTAGTAGGTGCTTTTAAGAAACACACACACATATGACACAACACAACCTCTAAATTAAAATAAGTTAAACAGCAACAATAGCAGGCTTAGCTATAATAATTTAATACTGTTATCTGCTTGCTGGGATAATGACCACGTGGCTTTGAGGAGTTAGGGAAGGATTTGCTGTGCAAATGTTTCTAACCAGTTGGCTTCTAAACTCAGCCATTGGAAAGGCAGTACCATAGCTGCAAATAAGCAATGTCCTGCTAAAGCTGATGGAGGTCATTCAGAAACAATTCTTTCCAGAAACAATGGAGGCAATCAGAAGGAAGCTCTTGCAAGTTCTGGAAAA
>NW_010133711.1:13712-45168 GCF_000699245.1 Pterocles gutturalis | reverse complement strand
GCTCTTTCAAGTTCTGAAAAAAAAAAAAAAAAAAAAAAAAACCAAACAAACAAACAAACAAAAAACCAGTCTTCCAGATGGGATGGATGGAAGACCAAAATAGATTCATGTAGCCCTTTTATTATAAGTTGGCTTGGCAGTTCTTTGTAATCACTTCTTCCTAGTGCTAAAATCAGACAGTATTTCAACTGCTGCTTTTCTGGATGAGCCAAGTGTGCTTTCTTCCTCATGGTGGGCAGGCAGGCAGGTAGGAGGTCCCTTTGGCCTGTGACTAGGAGTGGGGCAGACCCTTGGGATTGCAGACCTTGGGGGAGAGCAGGGAAGGCTCAAGTGAAAAGGTGGGGGAAAATCAAAGGTACAGGAGGACCTCTGTGAGCTAGGTGTTTCCATTTACAGCCAGTAAAAATGAGTGACAATATAAAAAAACCAGTGACAATATTTGCTAAGATTTTGTGAACTTAGCCGTGCTGCAAGGTCATAACTAAACACTCTTTTGAAAGCTGTTTGTAAGGTCTACAAAATTTGGAGATGACCTGCTGATAGGAAAAAACCCCGGAGACTGTGTCCTATTTTCCACTCTCTGTCTTCTTTCAGGATTTGTATAGACAGTCCAATATACTTTTTTTCCTTGCTTTCTCTACCTGTTGTCTTAGTATAGAAATTCAGTCTTAACAGACCTTAGAAGCTGTCGTAGCTGGCGTAATCATCTTCCTGAAGAAGAAAGCAGCATAGGTTGGATCACAAAATGATAGAGCTTACTTTTCAGTCTAGTAAAATGCTTTCATCAGGTAATACCAAATTGTGTTCAGATGTGATTTTGCCTTTAATCACTGAGCTTTGTTATTCATTCTTAATGTGATGACTTTCAAAGTGATGACCAAGCATGCATGTCAAGTTTCATTTTTGGACACTTCTGTGCTCTCTGCCTGTGTATGTTTGTGTGCAAATGATGTCTAGTATTATTTTACAGCCTTTTTGTTTTAATATATTATGTATATGGAAATATTGTTCAGCCATACAGTTTCTTGTTGAACACTCATTAAGCAAGTGGACCTTATCCACAGATGCTGATATTACTCTACAGTAGGCAATAAAACACCTCAGGCTGCATCATAACCTAATGAATTTCAGTGGTAAATAAGTGAACAGATATTTCACACCACCACTATATTTTGTTGCCGCACTTACCAAAGCAGCACACTGTCGAATCATATGTATACTTTGTCCTGGAAAAGAGTCTGTTCTTTTGGTGAAGAGCAGAGAGGGAAAATTTTTAATTCTCCACTGCACCTCTCAAATTAATAGCTAATTAAAGTTGTTTGCTGGAGGAAACAGAAGCAGTATCACAACCCTTGGAACACTCTTCAGTTGCTTTTAAGCAATAAACTTCCCCTTTCCATGGATCTTTCAGCAAGATTTGTAACAAGAGGACTCATATGTGGTTTCTGAAGAGGGACAGGCAGCCTGTGGCACAGACACAATGACGGCATTGCCAAATTTCTTCAAACATATGCAAGTGGTTTTATAGAATACATGCAATTTACCCACATTCACTGGATTTCTGATCATGGAGGCTTATTTCATTCACACCAACAAAATTAGTGTTATTAGTCCAATTGTCAGCTGTATTTTATTCGTACTAGGGGTGGTTCCTCAGACAGATTCCTTTTGGTACAATGCTACAGCCAGTGCTTTTACAGAGATGATTTCTCCATTTGTTCTCAACTCTGAAGTATGGGCTCCAAGTTGGCAAACTTGAGTTTTGGTCCAGACTTTGATGCTGACTCACTGTCTCCTTCTGGAGTGGCTTTGCTTCAATGCTCACCGTTTTCTTTACCGGGGATAATACTGTTTCCCTGCCTTTGTGATTCTTGTAGGGAAGAGAACAAAGCACTAGGGTTAGTATTTCTGAATGAACCTCTGCAAGGCAAAGACTTGAATCCCACTGAGCTGGCACCTTCTGTGTTAGTCCCAGTTAAGGAGTTTTTCTGTGCTCTAAAAACCATTACAGTGCAAATTACGAGATTTATGTCAGACAGTTTTTTTTTGTATTTTTGAATAGCACAGAATTACTTTTAATGGAAAGCCTTCAGGTTTTATGCTACACCTTGAACCACTGCAGGTACAATTAATCTGCTCTCTGTCATGCGAGTGTCCTCTAGAGACATTGTTTTCCTCTGGATTCAGCCTGCAGCCCTGAGAAAGAGACTCTGTAAATATTAATCCAAAATAGGAAGAGAGAGATTGTACCTAATCAACCCTAGACAAGTACGTGCTGTTAGCAACAACAATGGGTGTGGATATGATTTCAAATAGAGAATAGTTGATCCTTGTTTGAATTCTGCAAAGCACCTTCAGTTTTGGGCTTTTACAGATGCAGTACACAGTTAGGTAGCCAGTAGCCATAGCGACCTACTCAAATGCAAATGATTTGTTCTGCATAGCACAGGAGTATTAGGAGTTGATGATATCTACTGGAGCAGGTACACAATACAAATGGCAGAGCCAAGCGCATAATGAAATCACAGTCCAAAATCCCAGGAGTGCTCAGCCAAGGAAATGAAATGGAGATGCAAACAACAGTAATTGCTACAGTGGTTAGGATGTGAACATACACAGACATCGCTCCATACCAAATACGGAGTTATTATGGCTTCTCCCTTTGTTGACAGAAGCTGTTGTTGCTTGCTGATGGTGTCAGTAAAGAGGAGATCTTCAGGATGGCTGCCTCTTCATTGGATTCTGATTTTGTTTACCCAATTACTACATAATGCAAATATTCTTATCAGAATCTGGGTTTAACATTTATTCCCTTTTTTTCCTCTGCATGCACTGAATCTTCCTAGATATTTTTGGCCTCATGCCTCGTGTGGTCTACTAGTTAAGTATTGCAGGTGCAGGCTTTCTAGTGTTGTTTTCCGTCACTGTCTTATAGGCAAACATCTCAATGCCAACATGCTTCTCCCAACAAATAAAAATGTCACTCTACAGTACAACAGGCCAATTTTTTTTCAGATACGTCATGGTTGTTCAGAAAACAATCAGCATTTCCAAATGATTAAAGCAAACCCCTGAGAGCATCTAACTCCACAGGAACTCCAGAGCAACTATGCGAATGACACTTAGCTATCTGTGCCCCTATAACTGAAAGTTAGTATGTGCTTTTTGCATGTTATGAAGGCCACCAGATGAGACGGTTGTGGTCCTCTTGGCCTCTTTTCAGCAGTGTGTTTTACTATGATTTGTCCTTCCAGACACAATGACATTGCAGTTTGTGGTGTGAATATCCCAAATCATTAATGTTTAACAGAAATAGAGACAACTAACAGAATTATAGAATCATAGAATGGTTTGGGTTGGAAGGGACCTTAAAGATCATCGAGTTTCAATCCCCCGGCTGTGGGCAGGGACACCTTCCACTAGATCACGTTGCTTTGATTTGTCTCAATCTCTGAGTGCACTAGTGAGCTTTTTTAGAGCTATTCAAAAGTCATTAAGTAATTTTTATTCTCTCAATGATTTACTTCTATTTTTATCCCATTCTGTGTTTCCAGGATGCCAGGAATCCCTGAACACTCCTCTCAGCTTTCGGGCTCCTCTTCCATAGTATGAGATGGAACATATTAATACACACCTTATTTACCTTATAGACTTTGTACCTGAGAGAAGAGTGGTGCTGATAAATCAACAAAAATCTTGGTATTTTTCAATCGGCTTCCAGGTTTACCAGGTCACACAAGCCTTCCATGGATGTCTGGATGGACACCAAGGTAAAAAAGAGGTTGCTAGCTGAGCAGAAGGAGCTGTCTGTACAAAGTTAGACATGGTGCTCTGTTGCAACACTGTCTTGGAACTGAAATAAAAAATAGAAACAGGAAATTCAACAGATGGTGCATGTATATATATCTTAGATTCTGAGTTCAGTTAACTGAAGACTTTTGTATAGAATGAGAAAACACATTATTTTGGTTCTTTCAGCATAGTGTCTCAGATCTTAAAATACCTTCAGTTGCTAACACAGCAGGTTGAGATTCTCAAGGACCCATCTTACCACCTGTTGCTAGAAATACAATGCTTGACTCAATTTTGAAAGTCCCAGCTAGTTTGCAATAGTGAAATTAACACCAATAAATTTAAGAACAGTAGCAGACCCCACTTAATACAGAAGAGCTGTTTGTCAAGAAACTTTAACAAAACCATCCCCATTCCTCAACTTGCTTATAGGAGGCTTAACTCATCACATAATTTAGCCTTTCCTCAACTGTCCCTGGAGAAAAAATACAGTAGCTTTTCTGAAGGCTGTGAAAATCTGAAGCAGTCAACAGAGACTGTTCAGAGGAAACAAAATTGAGTGTTATGAAATGACAAATTCAGCTGTTACGAAATGACAAATTCAGCTGGAACACAACTCTACTGATATTCAGCAGGTGACAAGGAAGTCTCTTGAGCCATAAGTCTGTGCTTCAAATTTGGACAAAAAACACTCCATCCAAGAAACTGTTGCACGAGTGCAGTGATTTCAGTAGCAGATGGGTGTGTAGGTGCCACAGTTTCTGTCTCTTCACTCCCTATACAGCCATTTGAAAGACTAAAAGCATTACCTGCAAGACTGTAGCTCCATCTGGAGAGACAGAAATGGGAGCTATAGACAATGGTGACACTGCTGTAGCCCCCGACATCCTCTCTGTGAGCAACTGGGGCTTTCACTCTGACAATTGCCATCACACTCCACAGTGCTGGTACATTTTCATTCCCAGTGCCATGCTGCAGCAGCATTTGTGGTGGGAGAAATGGGAGGCAGAGGCTAAAGCGTACAGCTGTAACTCTTAGCTTGCCATTTGTAAATTCATATTAGGAGACTGTGAAAGAGTGCAAAGCCTATATGTGTTGAGGTTGTTATGAAAGTGGAAACAAAGTGGAAAGAAAAAAGAAGTCTCCCTTCATTTGATTTAACAAAATCTGGTGGTTCTTTCCTCAAGATCAACAGTTCAAACCAAGTGGTAGACCTGAAAATAAAGGAAGCATATTCATTTTAAATTACATGTACTTCTTCTTGTTGGCTTCTTGTATTTTTTCATGCTGCAGAGATTGCTAATATCTTCTATGGTTATCATCCAGAAGTAAATTTATTTTACAGAATAGAATGTAAGAACTTGGAAGAGGAGGAAGCTTCAAAATATTACATCCTTTGCTGAATCCTGTTATGAATCCTCCCCACAGCTGTAATTTACATGTGCCAGATGAGCTCACTTGGTGTGCTCCTCAGAAATTTGCACACAAATGTGGAACATGAAGCATTTCCTCATATATTAGCTGGTACTCAAAATAATATGACTAAGCTAATATGCACGCCTGAGAAAGTACAGATCAGATTGCTTGGTGAGACTGTTGATATTGTTCTGGCACAAGGACCAGTATCATCGCACATGGCCTCAAAAATTTGCTGTAGGGGTAGCCATCAGGATTTTGTTATCACAGACTCTTATCACAAAGCATAGTGCACAGTGTGGCTGTGCAGATTAGGTGATCATCAAAATATAAATGAACTCTTCCAAGAGATTAATTTCTGTAGAGTCTCATAGTAAGGCTGAAATCACTGATGAGAGGCCGGGAGCATAATAAAGCAGCTGCAGAACAGCACAGGAACAGACATGCTCAGTCCATCTAGGAATTGCAACCGTGTTTTATAAAATGCTCACAGTATTAGAAGCAGGAAAGTTTAATCACAAGCACATAAATCAGTGACTTCAGGAGCTTCGTAATGGATGGTTTTGTGCTGAAGAAAGCGGGGGTGGGGGGATTGCAATGAAGAACCTCAGACTGTTCAGTATACAAGAATAATGCCATCCTTAGATCCTCTGTGTTTTGTAATCACCCTGCAATTTCTCTCAGCAAAAGGATTTAAAAATATTTGTTCAAGGTGATTTGGCATACATCTCCCTATTTCCTTTACACACCAGAAAATTGACATATCTTTCCCTGACTTACAGCAGAGACACAAAAACATACTGAGAGTAGGAGAGCAGGTGAAATTTCCTTCCCTCATAGCAGGATTTGTGAAAGGCGCTCACTGGTGCAGACAAGGTTGGTTCCACTGAAAAAGGCTATAAAACTAGACTTTACATACAGGCAAGCTAAAGCAAGGCTCCTCTCCTCAGCTGTTAACACACAGATCCAGTGTCATAACCCCCTCACACCGGATGCGGAGGGCTTGTACGCACTATGCCCCTTGGGCTGGCGCTGGTCCCAGGCACCCAGCACTTGTGCAGCTCACAGGGCAAGTTGGTTCAGGCAGCCCTCAGCAGAGGTGTGAACGTCAAAATATTTGTTGTAACAGAGATG
Source organism: Pterocles gutturalis (assembly GCF_000699245.1). Classification (NCBI taxonomy): domain Eukaryota; kingdom Metazoa; phylum Chordata; class Aves; order Pterocliformes; family Pteroclidae; genus Pterocles; species Pterocles gutturalis. The sequence goes on along the minus strand of NW_010133711.1, from coordinate 38,826 downwards.
CTGACATTATTCTTTGCATTTTTTTAATGAGCTACTAGTGAAGCATTGAAAGTGATGTGGCTGCTTTTATAATAGCATGGAAATACGCAGAGCTAAAGAGGATCAGTGTCATGTTAGACATTTGAAGAACCATCTATTTTTTTCAAAACATCAACACAGGGCAGTACAGAGAACAGATTCTGACACCTGCATATGAAAGCCTATCTTTGTACACAAAAGAAAGGCCTCCCCGGGAACTAACTCTCAGCTCAGTTTATTGTGAGCTATTGCACTACATAGTCATAGAGGGAATGAGATCAAGCTGTAAAAGCTAATATCCAGTTAAAGCTCACTAAGTCCTGTTTTCTAAAGTGATTCATTTGAAGTTGGCTTAATTTCATTTAAAGTCGCTTTTGAAAATGTGTGAAATGACACTGAAATCACTGAGGTTCTTTCAAATACATCCCCTGACATATTTTACTTACACATTCATTGTCCCAAATGGGCCCTCAATTGTTTTTCAAATTAAAAAACCAAAACCATATATTTGAAAGGTGGGCAGAGGTTGTACAGCACAGCTGAAGTGGCAAATCTATCTGCCATTTGCTCTGAATTTTGAACATAATACATTCAGGAAACCTCATAGAAATTCAGTTTTCAGAGATAGAAAGAGAAATTCTCACAGCAGAGAAAATTAATGAAAAGCTCTACTGGAGTTAGCAGCGTCTCAAAACATAATGCACAAGCACTTCTGTCATAATAGCCAACTTCTAAAGAATGGCTATAAACCTAAATATATTGAAAATTATAAACATATAAATACTGGCATTCAGCCTCTAAAGTCTCAAATGAAAAAAAAATTCTGGAAATTAAGCAGCTAAAATCTAACACTGGTGGGTTCAATATCTAAGTTGTTCCATTTAGCTTCTTATGCTTCTTACACCAAATATAGTGCAGCTCTTACAGTCACACTGTGAAAGTAACTATTCCTTCCCCCTCCTCCTGGCACTTAAACATTTTATCTATACATAGAAATTATTTCTATACATAACTATATTGAATATATATATCATATACACTTAATATGTATATAAAATGATACACTCACTATGGTGTATTTTATAGCTATATATCTATTAAGGTATTTATTGATGTAACCATACATCTAGATGAGGAAAACAACACTGACCCCCATTAATCATGTGGACTGGTGGAAGCAGCACATTAGCATTGCAGCAGCATTGGCAACATTCAAAACTGACTGAACCATCACTGATCACTCAATCTTGTGAAAAATGTTTAAGAAAGCAAGACATTTATTGTTCTTATTGCATGCTTGCAGGCTGATCCAGGTCTCATTGTGATCAACAAAAGTCTACTAATTAGCAGATACTGGACAGAATTTTAAGGAAACAATACCAGAGTCTCCAGTTCAGGTCAAGAAATACTGAAGATGTTCTTGTAAAATTCCACAGCTGTGTAAGCCCATCTGTGTGAGGGCAAACAGTGGCCCTGCCTTCAGCCAGGCTTTTCCACCTTCTGTCTTACTCCAGCACCTGGACATAGGTAATGAGTCTGCTCAAAATCTATTTGGCTGAAACACTTTTTTTTGGGCAGTCATCCCTACCTATGTAGGCTTTAGATATCATGGAACCACACCCTTATTCTTCAGGAAACATCCTGAAACTAGGAGAGAGGCATTAAAAATGAGTGTGCTGAAATTACCAAAATACGTATGTCCATATACATATCAGTATCTATGAATTTAGGTATGTAGGTATAAATGGGAACTGCCATGAGTAAGGATGGTTTTTTCTGTTCTTGCAGAACTGCATCATCTACTGTCTTTAGTCGAATATTAATAGCATACTGCTTAAGCTCAAATATAAGTAACCTGATTTCCTTCAGATACCTGCATTCAAAAAAGAAAAAAAGGAAAGGAGTTATGTGTAGCATCAAGGATGCAAATGACTGATATATTTCCAACATGTTTCAGCTGTTGCTTTGTGAGCTACATAACATGTCATAACAGCAGCTTGAATTAAGCAGTGGTATCCATAGGAAGTATTTGACTTGTTCTGTGGTGTGTCTCTGCCTATGCAGACAAGGCACCCATGTTAAGGAGGAAATGTGGACTGAAAAGATGGTGACATATTTAATTAAATATTTTGACTTTATTCCTTCAGGGTTGTACCTGGGCAGCATTTAGTCAAAATGATGCTTAAGTTGAGCTTTTCAAAACTGTTCAGAGTTCTACTTCCAAGTAAAAATCAGTAGGAATTTTACTGATGACTTTCACAGAATATAAGCCAATGCCAAGCACTTCTGAAAATAGTTTTCCATCTGTATATTTGTTTAAATGAATAGGGACTGTTAGTAGAAATAGGAACTGAAAAGATCAGGCTTTTAATTTTAAAAGTTAAAGTTCAATATAGGTTACTACGCTAGAAAACTAAAACACAAGAAATACCCAGACAAACTTTAACACTTCTTTCTTTTATGGCCGGAATGGATGAAAACCAGCTCCATTGCCCCAGGTGACACATTTACTGTAGTCAATATTTAACATATGAATAATCCCACTGACTGCAGCCAGGCTGCTTCTGTGCTTGAAGTTAAACAACTATACGAGCACTTTGTTGGCTCAAGGCCTGACTACTGCAGAGGCTAGCAAACTGCACGGTAAGATGTGGTAATGCTGCTTTTTTGGTATTTTATGTCCTCTAAGATTTGGTTGCCTTAGGTCTTTCTGACCTCACTGCACTTTCAGAGGGCCTTACTTGTTGAAAGGTCATCTTGGGTTCTTGCTCTGTTGTGTACCACTATGGACAAGAGATCTAGTGGGCTAGAGCCCAAGCTGATGTATATTGGTAGGAGACTTGCTACGTGCAAATTTAGCTCTTGAAGTCTTGAAGGCTCAGTTCTGAACAGTGATGCGGCATGGGAAGGAATACCTAAGTGACACCGCTCTCAGGAAGTAGTTAAGAAGCAGGTGTGTCTGAGGGAGATGATTCTTTATCTCTCTCTTATCTAGGGAACAGGACTAGTTGCTGCAGCTCTGCAACCAGCATTGGTTTCTCTTGCTTTCAAATTCCAAGTAGGCAAAGCAGTAGACTCCAAACCAAAGACTCCAAAGTCAGTGCAAGATGGCCCCAGGAAATTTTCTCAGTAACACCTAAATAACAAAAGCCAAGTACAGTCACAGTCTCCTGATTTCTGATTCTTAAGCTTAAAATATACCAGGCAATAGAGAAAATAACACCTTTACTATTTATTTTCTTTATCCTTTACTTTTTTCAGTCATAACTTTACATTTAAATATTGCTTTCGTTTATGCTTGTTGGGTTTTTTTGTTTGTTTGGTGTTTTTTCCAATGAGAAGTGCCTGTTGTAGTTGATCTTCAGCAAATGAGAGAGAAGCCCAGAGACTAAGAGTCTAACCTAAAGTTTTCATTGGATCTCAATGGTGGAAAGAAAAAGTCAAAGCTACTCAGTGACATTCAACACATGGGAGGTCAAACTGGGTCTCTGTTCCACCCAAAGCAGGATGGTGATTGTTACTGCCTGTTTGCAGCTGTTTTGTTACTTGTTGCAGATTAACAATTACCTACCTCGAAACGTCATAGTTTCTCTGTTTATATTTAGAATGCAAATTCCTTTTCTGATTTTGGTAAGACATTTACTGATTTTACTTGGGGTTGGTTTTTTGCCCCATGTAATCTCTGACTTTACGAGTATTCAGACATGCATTTAAACACAAGATTTTTCAAAGACATTGAAGTCTGTCATGTTTTAAGATTTTTTTTCTGGTCAGAGGTTTGAAATCTTTGGTGTACTTTGTTATATTACCCAATTCAGATTTAAGTCAATAGCATTTAAGTATGTCCTTTATTGATTTGCCGACCCAGGTGGCACAGCCAGTGTTACTTTTGTTTTTTTCTTTTATAGGTCTTTGAAAAGAAATCAGGAAGTCAAGAGGAAATAGTACTGAATATGAGATAAGCTTATCTTCCCATGGCACTCAGAGCTTGATGATCCCATGTTTTGAGCTTATTGGGTTGTATTTGTGGCCTCAGAAAATCACTGAAGGTCATTCCAAAATCAAGGTCTGCAGAATGGATTTAGTTTTGTTGTTTGCTTTGGTTGTTAGATGCTGTAGAGAACCAATAATGCTTTCAGGTTAGTGCTTATTTATTTCTACCACCAAAGTACAGAAAGCCTCACATCTAATGCTTCACATGGAATATTTCTGCCCTGTGATCAGCCTAAAGTTGGCTTAGTTTAAGTTGAAACTATCCTAGTCAAAGCTGTTAGACCTAGAACAGACAAGCCCAAATGAGAAGATGCAAAAGGAAGTACAAGGGTGAAACATGAATGCTGATGCAGGCTGTAGTCACTCTGACTTTCCATAGAATATTTTCTCAAGTTCTAGAACTTGTCCCTCAACCCATCTTGTCTTAAAAGTTACCTCAGTGCTCCTTGGTCTTGGAGTTGAAGTCTTTGGGTCACAAACCTGCTTCATCCTCAGCAGCACTCTGTGAGTACCCCTGTGTTTAGGCAGGAGAGACAAGTCTCAGGGGCTGCTCTGAATTTGTTAATGAAGATAATGCTCCTCGGACGCACATAAGACTTCATTCCAAATGCTAGGAGAATTTCTTTGAACTGTCCTCATTACTATATAGCAACCAGTAACACATTTGCACACACAAATCATTCCCAAAACCCACAGTGCCTGCACAGTTTGCACCCTGCAGAAAGAATTGCATTTTGTGTTTGTCACTTATCCTAAGGAAAACAGTATATGAGCACAGCAGAGTAGAAGAAAAAAGGCATCTTTTACTAAAGAATTGTTAATTTCCTCTCATCGGTGTCACTGGAATCACTACACCCTGATGTGTTTATTGACCTCTGTTGACTATGTAGCAGTGCTGTGTAAACCTCTTCATCACAAATCAAATTGTCTATGAGTGTCATTTCTGGCCATATTATGGAGTGTTTTTCAGCCTTTAGCTGGGTGTACTTTCCTAATGTCTCCTATAATGTGCAGTAAGCTCTGAGCTGAGCTGGAAACGTCTGTGTATCTCAATCTACAACACAATCTGTTATTGTTTCAAGATGTGATTTAATAGAAGTTCTTCTCCTCTAGTCCCATGCGCACATCTGCCAAAATATTCAATTTAAGTAAATTGCGTTAGGAATGAAGTCATACTGTCATACAGCATAATAATGGAAAGTGGCTGATTGCATTTTGTACTGTAAAGAGCTGGGTCTCATCATAGCAGGAGATTCAATGCCTTTTAAGAAAAAAAAAGAAAGACTGTCTGAAGTAATTACATTTAAATATTTTTTGTCAAGTAAGAAAATATTGAAGCATATCTTTAGGTTCAAGTCCATCTTAATCTCAATATTCAAAAAGAAAAGAGCTTATCAACCTGAGCAGACCCTCCCTTTCTCAGAACACCAAATTTGAAGACAATCTTGTACATCAATTTCCTTAAAATAAAAAAGACATAAACAAAAGAAAACCAAAAATATCCCTTACCAAAAGATGCCCAAGCACACACAGAGAGTTAAAAATCAAAGGAAATTAATGTTGTCGTGAGCCAGTAAACTTCAAAGGAAGATACAATAGATTCATGCCAATAAATTGGTGGTGACGCAAGAGTTTTATGAGCCTTGGCAGTCCTGTTGGCCCAGACATTTTTGCAGGCATAACAAACTGAAGATGATATCTCTTACTGTTACTGAGACATTATGATTTAGAGCAATCAGATTTTTTTTTTAGTTTGGGGCAGACTGAGTTCACACTGAAGCAAGTGCTGTGTTGAGCTAAATAACAGAAAAGAACAGAAAGAACAAAAAATCCAAGAAGCAATGAATGTATTTCCCAACTAATGAATCTTCTAAAATCAGCGCTTTGAACAGTGCTTCTGCTTTCTAGCTATTCTCACATACCATTAGTTGGATCTAACTTTGTAAATCGTATTTTACTGTGATGCTAGAAGCTGTGCATATAAAAATAAATCAAAATGGACAAATGCAGTTGACGAGAAGAACGAGGTTTTGTCAATAGAAGTGAATATGCCAGTCTAAAGTGCTATAGAGTACCTTTGTTTTGACACTTTTTGGATTTGTATTGGCATCCAAAGATTTGTGAAGACATTTCTGACTGCTTGCTGAGACACTGGAGAGCAAACCCAATCATTTTTGTGAGCAGTGCAGCCAAGTAGGAAATGACCGAGCCAACCAAAAGAATGTCATCTGAGAGTTTTGATTCAGGAAAGCATTTAAGGAAGTGCACAACTCCAAGCACTTGAATAAATCCACTGAAAAGAACAGTGTCTACTCACAAGTAGGTACCTATCTCTGAGCAATGAAACAATGAGCTTTGCTGGGCTCAGTAAGACTGCGTGTTGGAGGAGAAGCAGCTAAATCCTCCTTCCCCTCCCCGAGCTGGTAAAAGTACAACTGTTTTATTAAAAGTCCCCTTAAGCTCCTGCAGTTAATAAGAGAGATGTAACATTTTTTAAATTTTTATAAGGAGCTCTCTCCCAATAAAAAACATTTCAGGTTGCCTAGCTTATCTAGCTATTTGCTTTATTTAGATCAGCAGCATGACTGAAACAATTCTGTAGAGTGTTTAGTATCAATTGCAAAGTCCATCTGAAAACCTGAAGTTCCTATCCTGGCAAATGGAACTCTGAGTGAAAGGTCCTTTATCCAGGCTGGTAATAGATCTTTGTCTATTTGGCAAGTCCTTAGTTGAGGCAGCACCATCTGTACCATAAAACTTTTCTGTGGTTGAATGTTGGCGTGGAAACTGATCTTTTAGGGCATTCTAAAAATGGGCATATTTCATTGTTCCTGTCAGTACATGAGAAATGCTTCTAGAGAATGTAAATGTTTTATAGGTTGTTCCAGTACCAGAATGACACACTTAATGAATTGCTGACTTCATGAAGTACATCAGAAGTCTGATATTTAGAATGAGAATCTCTAGAATTCAATCTTTCTCTTTTTTCTCTCTCTTTTTTTTTTTATTTTTTTTTATTTTTTTAAGGTTACAAGGAACAATAGTAGAGTTGTGGAGTCTATCAGAGGCGTATACATTGTAGGAATACATTTTACTCTGTCAGGTTCTGACATGCAATCTTTTTGAAGGTGATTATTGATTTTCTGCCTCTACGAGAAGAAATTACTCAAAAAAACCCCCCCAAAAACCCCAACCTGAGAATATAAATGATGGCTTGAGGAAAAAAAGAAACCCCCACTATTGCTATTTAAAAAAAAAAATGTATGTATGTTAAAATAGGAATGGGGAAGGAAATAATAATGTGAGTACTTTTTACAGAAAGAAGTGTTGCTCTGAAATAACACTCTGCTTTACTTGACTAGCTTGTAGAAGACTTCGACATCATCAGGTGTGGCAAACCAAAGCTTATGGTACAATTTTCTTTAGGTGGATGCTAAGTGTTCGTGCTTAATGTGCTGTCTCTCTCTGACACCACACAAGTGATAATCATCTTTGCTGTGGATTGTGTCTTTGGAAATGAAACAAAATGGCTAAGTATGGAGTGATAAAATTTATATTTTACTGTCTGTCATGAGGACTTACAAATATGACAGCCTTGCAGTGTTTTAAGATTAATTGTATATGTTCTTTGCTGTGGGTTTTGTATTCCAGTCTCATCTCAGTAGCAGTTGTACTTGAAAATAAGCATGAAAAACTGAACAAGAAGTCAAGGTTTTGACCCTGTGGATTTGTATGTTTGGGGCAGTAGCATTTTTACGTTAGTGGTAACATTTTTTTTTTTTTTGTATTAGCAATTATATTTGTCTGCTTTTTCTTGCCTCCATCCAAAAGTGTAACTAAAAATATGAAAGATATCTAGGGGAAAAATATTCCGACTGAAAGAGAAGAGCACTTGAGTATTGGGGTTTTTTGCCAGTAGCCATCAAGGTCAATATGGTTCTACAATATGTTGAGATGTTTGGTTTCTCTTGGCACATAACTTAGACACTCGATACCCAAGAAAGAGAGAAAATAATTAGGAGAAGGTTGAAATGAGAATAAAATTGAGAAATTGAGATAGAGCATGGAATGCAGATGGGGGAAAGGTACATGAGGGAGGCAGAATATGTGGAGGAAGAAGTTAGTAAGAAATAAAAAAAATAGAAACAGTAGGCATAAAACCTGTAAGGGCAAAGACAAGGAAAAGGTAGAGTAGAGAAACCCGAGTGGTATGGAAAATGAAAAGCCCTTTTACTCCTTAAGGCTTTCCTTTCAGGTCAGGATAGAAGAACCCCAGCTGGAAGCAGATAAAATTTGTGCCTTTTCATATTTCACTGAAGAGAGAAGTTCCCACACTATTTTGGCAACCTTTTTAAACACTAAATTTACTTTAAAATGTTTCCCTGCCCCTTACTCCCAAAGACAGCGTCAGCTGAGAGGAAAAAAAAAAGTATCATCCCAAACTGCTGGTAGTCAGGAAGTGTAAAAGTGACAGGGATGACTCATATCACGTACATCAGGCACACTGAAAACAGAAGATATGAACAGCAAAATAGGAAGATGAGAGTATATTTGAAGTGCTTCAAATCTATAGTTTATAAAAACAGCAGGTGGGAATAGGTATCTAGAAATAACTGGCCAATGGACAAAATGCCAAGGGATTTTTTTCTCCACCCCCCCAAATCATTTATTGCTTCAAGGATAAAATACATCTATTTTGGTACAGAGGTCCACAAAAACCACCAATAAAAAGTTCCAAACCTCAAACCATTAAAAAAACCCAAACCAGCTGCCACCTCTCTCATGGACATGGAAAGTTTTTCTTCTCCAGGCAAATACTAAACTGCTCATCTACCACAGGGCAATGTTTTTTTTCATACAAGTGCCCACAAAAGTGATATTTATATCACTTGTGTCCTGAGAAAGAAGGGCAGATCTAGGTATTGGGGCAGGTCCTAGAGAAACATGCATTGGCCAGTGAAAGAGTAAGCAGAGCTCTGGGGACAATGCTGAACCACAGGAAAATTGGATCTGGGGAGACGCTAAGGCTATCCGCCTTGTTTGCTCTTACCACTGCAGATGAAAGAGAAAATACCATTATTTACTGATTCTTTTTACATGTAAGAGGCAGTGCCAGGAGCAGTAACTCCGCCAACAGGAGTAATACCAACTTAGGACAGAATTTTCCAGCCTGGTCCTATGCCACTTCCTTCATGCTATGGTACAGACGAAGTCAGCTTGCTGTTGAATTGACATTTCCACTCTGCCAAGCACTATTCTGAAATAAGTGTTCCTTACAAGCAAGGAGAGCTAGCACATTCACTGCACCTTACATCTGCTTGTGTTCAACCTCTACGTATCCCAAATTAAAATAACAACAGAATAATTTATGCTGGAAGGGACATGTTGAGCACACACTCAGTCGAATTGTCCACATTGTAAATAAAGCCATTAACAGTCTTGGCTGTGGTATTGATCCCTGAGGCATGTCACTAGTAATCAGCTGCCAGCTGGACTTCACACTGCTGATCACCACCCTTTGGGCCCAGTGGTTCAGCCAAATTTCCACCCACCTTATTGTCCACTTATCCAATTCAGATCTCACCAATTTGGCAGCGAGAATACTGCAGGAAACGGTGTCAAAGGCCTCACTAAAGTCAAGGAATACAACACCCCCTGCTCTTGCCTTTCATCGTGCAGTCAGTGATCTCATCATAGAGAGCAGGCAGGCTGGTCAGATATGATAGCAAAATATTTCTTCTTCAAATAATCTTCACTACCTCGCTTCTTCAGGGGTGTAAACTAAACAGGAAAACATGCAAATCCCACATATAAGTTTGCCCAGTAAGTGTGCATGCAATTCATTGTTACAGGCATACATTACTGCAACACCCAAAGTCTCAAATTCAAACCCAGGGTGCTATTACAGTGATGAAAGAATACTGTTTTTGCTCAAAGAGAATTTACGGTCAAGGACCAAACTTTAACATAAATGACTCGTAATTTCCTGTTACCAGTGTAATACTACTTCTCTTGGGAATGACTGTGCAAAGTATTGCTTGCTAATAAAAGGTAGTTGTTTAATCAAGGATATCTCCAGGGTACGGGTAGCTATTCCTTTCTGCAGAGGTTTTTGTTGGCTTCGTTGGCTTCTGGGGAACTCAGCACCTACATGACTGCTGAGAATCCACTGCAAATCCATCATAGTTGGAAAATTCATGTAAGATAGCAATAAAACAAAAAAAAAGTTACTTCATTTCTCTCCTAGCTCAGTCAGAGAATATCCAAAATATAGCAAACTCTGTAGCAAAAATGAGATAAATTGGTTTCAGATAACTTGTCTCCATAAATCATCTTGGACCTCAACAACAGAAGTGGACATTAAAATTTTTCTGAATTTTCATGGACAGTAAAGTACTGCAAAGAAATTTTGTGCCCAATTTCAGCAGAAATGTTTCTTGGTTTGTTTTGTCCAGATATTCCTTGTTCACACAAATATGGCTAAGTCAAAAGTAAATAACATTCATCCATATCTGATTCTGCCTTAAAAGTTCCATACAGTTTCTGTTGCCTGAGCTCACGAGATGCATCACCTGGAGCCATCTGCCTGGATGGACTGACAGCAGTCTGAATCCATTCATTGGCAAAAATAGGCCAAAGTCCAGCGTATTCTTAGAACTGAGACATTCATTATACTTGGTGCATCCCAGCTCTCTGTCATGCAGCCTGCACAGATGAGGCATAGCACTGGCCTCCACATAATATAACTGCCCACCAGCGGATGTTCTAGTTTTAAACCTTTCTTGGAGATGGGAGCAGGTGTTGTGTCTGAGCTGCAGCCAGAGGGATGGGAGACAGGGCATGGCAAGTGTTTGCCCAGCTCAGGCTCCTCCAATGTGCAGGATGAACATGCCAGTTATATTGCACACGACTTCCCAGCCTTCTCCTTTTAAACACAGCAATGCCACTGGACCGCTTGCAGAGCTGAATGCAGAGCTTTGCCAGAGACAACCTCATCAGCCAACCCTCTGGAGGGGGGCTCTGCGCTGGTGTGAGTGGGAACTGGATTGAAGCATTTTTAGTTTTCAGGAAGAGTAAGGGACACGTGACTATGCTACAATAAGGCAGCAGAGACAGATCAGGTTATCAGTTTTCCCTCTGAAGTTTTGGAAATGCAGTTTGCAAAGTAATCGTCTGGAGGTACACATCAAGCAAGTTCAGTTCTTCTGTAGGCAAAACTGAAGTAGCAGGACACACAGAATCAGGCCTTCTCCTGGGTTATACCTGAAATAAAGTGCTTATAAGCCTGTTGTAATAGAGGGAAATTATGAAAGATTATTCACTGTCAACAAAGGCTAGAAAGAAAATACTGCAAGAACAGTGCAGATGGTTAGATAAAGGTTTGTCATGTAACGTTGCCTTATGTAAAAGTGTCCTCTTCTGTCCTCCAACATCAACAGGAAACAGTTGCGTGTCCTTCAGCATGGCTTAGACACATTTTAATAGTACTAGCCTATGATGGTGCTTTTAGATTGAAATCATATGCAAAGCTGAGTGCTCTACGATTAGGAAGGAGGATTTTCTTTTGAGTTTGTAGGTTTAATTCATTCCAGAACAGGAAGCTGCTTTATCTCCTTGCTTAGTACAACATCAGCATGATGAGCAAGATAGCCTTCTAGCTGTAAATTGAAAAGGTTCAGAGATTAGCACTTTCCCCCAATGGATGTTATGGCTCATATACCAAACAGCCCTGAATGGAGATGCTGGAGATGTTTCAGATCTTAAAACCGTAAAACTGTATGTTAACTCAGATGAGTCTCGTATTTTATTACTGCAGATAAAACACAATTTAATTAAACGCGCACCTATAAAATGTAAGGTTCAGTTAACTCTTGGCTTTATTTTAATACAGCCTACATAGGTAACTAATGGTAATGTTATGTAAAGAATGAATAGCTTTTCAAGTCATAAAACACCTTCGAGCTATCTTGTTTTCTCAATTTATAACAGCTCCAATTTCCAGCTCAGTTTCTGCTCACATCATCACTTAACCCTTCATCTTCTATGCTCTTCCTCACTTGTCTATACAGTTTATCTTTAGACACTCTAAAAGATACATTACCACAGCTGTTTTCTGTATCATAAAGGTAAGTGAATTTCAACCTGTATGCATCCAAACCCAAGGGTGAATTTTAAATAGGGGAGATACAATATTTAAAAGAATGCATATACAGCATTGCAGTCAGAACATCAAGAGCAGAAGAGCTGATGAAAGCAAATTTGGGTGTGCTTTTTACCCGGGTGCATATTTGAAAGTCAAAGGAATCGAGTCTCTGGATGTTATTTTCTTATGTGTAACCAGATGCCTCAAGGATTCATCTTCTACTTTGGTATCCAATGAAAATATTTTTTTTGATCAACAAGCTTCAGTAGGGTGCTTTTCATCCTGCTGCTGATGTGACTTATAACTTCTGTTGTCAAAATAAAATCTAAAGCATTGCTGCTGTGCAAACATGTATTCATATCCACTTAGAAAGGTCAAGAGACCTGGTCTTCAGCTGGGATAAACAGAAAAAAATGGAAATGCTACACTTTTGAATTAAGTCAACTGATGAGCCATCCAAGATTCCCTTACACCAAGTACCTATACTATTACCCACCTACCATCCATGTAAAGTACCTTTCCTGACAACAAGAAGCATAGGCTTCCTTTCTCCAAGACATTGCTTTTCTTTGCTAAGGCAGCCTTACAATAACCCCTTTTCAGATGCTCATTCTTCAGCCATTTTTCCTCAGAAGAGTGATATTTCAATGTCTATAGATAGTATTGCAGGGTTTTTTGAGAGAACAACAATTAGCCCAAATTCTCCCAAATTCAGTTGGGCATACTAAGCACTGCTCTTTCTGTAAAATAGGAACAAAAGAAAAGCAACTCCTTGAGGCAGTGAGCAGTACATTGGATGACAAAAGCAATTTGTGCTGTACATCCTTCTGTCTGATCTAGGGTGCTTCCTTAGGATATTTGGTAGGCAGCATCCCTGAAGCACACCATTTCTTCCTTTGTGTCTCTTATGTGCTTCCTCCCACATGCATAGCTGGTTTGCAGAAACCCTCATCATGCAGGTGACCAGCTAAGAAAGAGCTACAAGTGCTTAAATAACATGCTCCTGTGCCAAGAGCAATGGAAACAAAGCTCAGGTGGCACAGTACAGAAACCACGCCTGGGGAGAGAGAGTCAGAGAACATGGTGCCTGCCTCTCAGGGTTTGGGGTACTAATGCTTCCCCTCCTGCAGCTTTCTTGCTCAGGACCATGCCAGACAACTCTACCTTGTAAATCATCACACAGCTCCTGTGTAGCACCAGGGGCCTTCGTGCCCAGAGAAAAGGTCAGTGCTAGGTCTTTATATTCCCTTCAGGGGAGTTTTTGCTGGCCAAACACACGCATGGTACAAATCCTCTCCTGCACTGCTTGGAGCTCACACCCTGAGAGTTGCCATTATCTTCATATCCCTGCCCTCTTAATTTGCTCTGGTTTAGGGAAGTTATTCTGACATGTGGCAGGGTTGCCTAAAATTATGCCTCTCCCTTGGTGTCATGCAGAGGTGAGCCATAGTAGAGACCCCAGGCAGTTGTGGAACTGGCCTTTTGTCCAGATTTATTAACTGTAATTACAACAACATCCATTCTTTTGGCTTTTATCAGTTGCTTCTTGCTGTTTTACGACATTTTTTGCTAATGGAATAAGGCTGATTGATTCAAAGGACAGCTCATCAAATAATATTTTTCTCATGTTCAGCCCCTCAGATTTCTAGTTAAAGAACATATTTGATGAAGTTAATCAGAATAAGACTTAATATAGTTTAAACAATAAAAGAGATATTACTGCATTAATGAAACATTTTAACTGGCATCTGACAAATGTTAAAGAAAACATTTCAAGGCTATACTGACTGCATCAGTTTTTCTATCCTATAAAAACTAGTCATCAAATTATCTGCCTTATGACAGCAATAAAAATCTGTATCTTTACAATATGGGGATTCATCATTCCTTAACTGTTACCGTGAAGGCACATCAAAATCTTTCCCCAGTCAAAATCATTGTTCAATTTTGAAAGTCATGTCTAGAACCACAAAGAAATCAAAAAACCCCAGACTTTTGCTGTAAGCTGAAAAAAGTCTCATGAACATTTCCACTGAATTTTGGTTAGTGAAAAAATGTAAAGACAAAACTTACGTTCTATCAGTGCTTAGTGAATGTTTAATTTCAAACTCGTGAGAGCAGCTTTTATTGATTCATCTTCCCTCTGGTGTGCCTTCCAAACCAACCAACCATCCACGCACACACACACAGGGATAGGGAAACAATTACAGTATTGGATAAAATCAGCATTTTCCTTGCCCTCTGCTTCCTGTTCCCCACCTGGCCCTCCCTGTCTGCCACTTTCATAGCAGCAGATAATGGGGGAATTAAAACCAACTGGAATGAAGGGCAGATAGATTTTTCCACCCAGACATAAAACAATTTGTTAGAACGATCCCAAAGGAGAAAAGAAATCCATGTGAAAAGAAGTCTTTTCTCCCTCGATGTTTCACATAAGAGAAACATTTTCAACTAGTTCAGTCCTAGCACGTTTGCATGTGTATATTTAGAAACAGACTCAACATTTGGTCTCCTGCTGCTGCCTGCTCTCCAGAGCTTCAGGTCTAGGTTAGAGATGTAAGGCACAATACTTAGTAAAGCACAGGTAACAGCTGTAATGATCATAACCATTTATTTAAGTGAAAAGGAATATTTAATGCTGTGTTTAAAATGGGATGGCAGAATTTTTACTCCTAAATTTGGCTTAGGCTTTTGTTTGAATGTCAATAATATTCTAAAGTTATTAACTGCTGCCACAATTTGGTGGTTTAGTTTTTATAACTTCCATTTGAAAATTAAAGACACACACTTGTTTTTATGGGAGTAGAGAAGGCTGACACTGAAGTCTTCTCCAAATCCTCATGATTCTAGAATAGCAGCAAACTTGCTCTCGTCTGTGTGGTGCCTGGCCTACATAGTTTGTGTCCATCCTTACTGATGGGACACTTGACTAACATTTTTATTTTATTTTGTGAAGAACAGACTAAATCCTCTTTCCTTTCGGACATAACAAGAGAGGGACTATATTTTTGAAAGCTCTAGCACAAAGTTTAGCATAAAAATGGCATCCTGATGCTTTTGTCCCGATCTCAACAGCTCTATGTTTGTACTAGAATTTTTTTGTTGTTGTTTTTTCCTACTATCTTCTTCCTCATTTCTCTTACATACAGAAGGGCAACTAGGATGCTGCTTGAAGGCAACCATTTTCAGCAAGATTTCCTCCGAGTCAAGCATTTATAGAAGCCCTAATGAGGTCATATTCAAAGAACTGCATCTCTCTCTGCTGTCCCTTTTAGATACACATTAGGCACTTCATAAACACTTGCATGAAGAGACAGACCACAAGTCTGATATTGTAAAACCATATACTGAAAATGTCTGAGGATCTAAGGCCTTTCTAGCAACATCTCTTCTATTTTGTCCATAATAGAGATGTGCAAAAGCTAGGTTTATTTTCAGTCAGACAGTGAGAGAAAAAAAAAGTTGCATGCACATATAATTCAGATAAAATTTAAGATCTTTAGATCTTTGCTTCACAGGAATAAAAATCTTCCACAGTACATTTAATTTCATTCCAAACATGCCACTTGACTCTGCTTGAATCCCTAGACAGCCAGGAGTGGTACCACTGGCTCTGTATTACCTAGAAGCACAGGGTTAGAGTATTCAGAGGGAAATTTGAGGCACTGGAGGGAAAGGCAACACAATAATATTCCCTTGAGGTCTGTGAATTTAGTTCCTCAGTTTTCCAGTTCTACCCCTCCCTCTGCCCTAAGCAAACTATTTTGATTTGGTCATAATGCACAACTCATTTGGGATAACAAAAACCAGGTATTTCACCAGATTTATTCTTCACTGGAAAACATTCAGCATCTCCTGGAAAGCAGTGTGCCAAGAGGGGCCTCCTTGTCAGACTCAGCATGGTACGCTCGGATACAGAAGTAAAAAATAGTAAATGCCCTGATTTTATGGCTGCAGATCAGCTCAAGGATCAGGAGATAGTAGATGCAGCATATGCCTCAGTTTGTGTTCCTAATACTAGCTAAAATAAAATAAAATAAAAAAAATAGTGAGCATAGCTGTGTGGCAGCCAGCCTGCCAGCCAGTGCAAATGGGCTGACTTATTCAGGCTGAGACTCCTGCCAGGGGAAAGAAACAGCACAAATTTATGCGTGTGGGAAGAATGGTGGTCCCCTGCCCAGGGGGGCCATAAGGGCTTGTGTAGCAAAACTCATCCCTCTCTTTTAAGGAGGTCCACGATGCTTTTGCTGCGGGATTCCAGTTCAGACAGGAGTTTCCCCCAGGAGCTCAGCACAGTCTTTCTGGAAACAGCCTGCACAGGAAGGGTGAATGCTGCCCGCAGGGCTGTGGGGTAGCTCCACCTTCACCATTTCTGACCATCCCTCTCCAGGGCACTCCTTCCTGCCCCATGTCATTCCTGTTTGCCATCCAGGCTCAGCAGAGAAAAGCTGTGGCAACTCTAGGCTTCTCCCTGGCAGCCTGTGTCTCCCCTCCACCCCACAGCGTGGCACTGGCAGAGGTGGCTGTCCTGCTCAGGTGGAGATACAGGACCTCAGCACCTTCAGTGGCAGCATGGCCCAGCAACCCCAAGGCTGTGTCACGCTGGAGGGGGAACCATGCTCGCCACAGCAGTAGGGTCAGGAGAAGCTTTCCTGGTCCTGGTTGGTATCCTTTCTGACACCCGTCCTGGTGGGATACAAGGCTTTAAATGGCCCATGAGCCAGCACATGGGGACCACAGTCTGGGCAAAGGCAGGAGCAGGCTCTCCTCAAGACCAGGGTCTCTTCTTGGAGGCCAGCCAGAGTGTCTCAGCTTTGAAGGACTGAGTATCTGCTTTTTTTGTGGGGATCCCAGCTGTTTAGGACAGGTAGCCACCAGCATAGGACATGCACCACAGCAAGGCCATGGGCACTGCTTTCCCCCTGCCCCCTCTTGGAGATGAGGAGGGAGGGCAGGAAAGGTTTGTGGTGGGTGGGCAGCGGGTACAGTCAGGTCTCAGGGGCCCTTGCTGTGAGGCTGCAAGGCTGGGGGGGAAAGTGCAAACCCCAGCGCAGCAGCGCAGGGAGGGGGCCCTGCCTGGAGGTGGCTGTGGGGGGCTTTGCGGCACGGGTGGTGGCTGGGGGGACCCTTTGCTGAGAGGCATTGGGTGTTTCCTGGAGGCTGTGTGATAAACACCCAGAGAGCTCAAGTCAAGGTAGCCCTCAATAATTTAATAGAACAGCAAAGACGTTATCAAAACTATCTTTCTAAATTCATCATTCCCTGCTTTCTGCTCTTTGGGTACGTATCTAAGTATACATCAAGCTACTGGTAATCACAAAGCCGTTAGTATCTGACCATCAATATTGGCAACACACCTGCATGTAACAGCACTTACCTATGAGACATCTCAAATCATTACATGCCTAGAATGCTTTGCCAAGTAAGTCTATGCACTAAATGTCCTGGCTAAGGTTTTCTAGATGAGACACTCTAATCTTCCATTATTTTTCATGGAAAATGTATGGCACACCTAGTCTGAAAACCCCTGTGGCTATGTTTTAACACAGCAGTTTTGAACTTCAGTAGAGTGCTGACAGTAAACAGAAAGTTACCTATAAGGCCTGAGCAGCAGCCAGAAGACTGTAAAGGCAAGCTTCAATTCATTAAAACTAAATTTTAAGTAGAAAAGTGAATTTTGCAGCTGCTAACTAGCATAGAATTTTCCAAAATTTTTTCTTAGGTTGAGAATTTAAAAGTACGTAAGAACAAAAGTCAACAGTCACATTTTTGTTAATTTCATATAAATAATTTATATAAATGACTGAGTCATTCCTTTCTCTTGTAGGCAGTATGAAATTCATTAATTTACTCTTTCCATAGAATCATGGAATGGTTAGGGTTGGAAAGGACCTTTAAAAATAACCTAGTTCCAACCCCCCCTGCCGTGGGCAAGGACACCTCCCACTAGACCAGGTTGCTCAAAGCCTCGTCCTCTGGGCAACCTGTTCCAGTGTCTCATCACCCTCACTGTAAAAAATGTATTCCTTCTGTCTGCTCTGAATCATCCTCTTTTAGTTTAAAACTGTTACCCCTTAAGCTGTCATTACAGAACTTGGTAAAATGTCTGTCTTTCTTATAAGCCCCTTTTATATATTGAAATGCCACAATAAGGTCTCCCCAGAGCCTTCTCTTCTCCAAACTGAACAATCCGTACTCTCTCAGCCTTTCTTACTAGGAGAGGTATTCCAGCCCTCTGACCATCTTTGTGGCCCTCCTCTGAACCTGCTCCAACAGGTCCATGTCTTTCTCATGCTGGGGACCCTAGTTACAGTACTGCAGGCAGGGTCTTACAAGGTGGAGTAGGGAAGGAGAATCACATTCCTCAACCTGCTGGCAACGGTTCTTTTTATGCAGCTTTTTTCAGCTCCTCCTTGTTATGTGACAACAGCCCAAGAACATAACTTTTCTCTGTCATCTTGCATGGTGACTATCAAGTATCCACAGCAAAATAAGAACAAGAGAAGTTTCAGTGCTGTTTTTCTTTTGCTTGCAAGCTTCTTCCAGAATCCTCCATTGTCCCCTTTTAAGTAGATTTCTAAGTTTTGTAAAAACAAAACTGAGGATGTTAAATCTTTACCAGACTATGTCTAGAAAAATACCAATGTTATTTTTATAGCATTCATGACAAATACTTGGTGCATCTCAGCACACAAGTGCTCCTGCTGCAAACACTCGTCAGCTTTCACTGAGAATATCAACATGGGGACTATTAAATCCAAAAGCATATTTGGGCCCCTGGAAAATATTTTCACAAAAGATGTTAAGGCAGTTGGGCTGTAATGAATAAAACAGATTTAACCGTGTCATAAATCCCTTGAGGCAAACTCTGTTGCCCTCAGAGCAGGGACAATGACTGCTAACAAGACCAAACACAAAATAAAGTAACATTTCACTTTTTTTTCTGAACAGTATTGTGAAATTTAAGAAAATTCTTACTCAGAAGGTTGAAGATAATGTACTGCTTATGGGTTATAATCAGGGCCTCTCAGTAACTGGGGTGTTTATTAAGATGTAGCAAACAAACCAACTTCATGCCTATGAAGGAAACTACCCATGTATTTATAATAGAAAATAGGAATGTTTCTGCCCAATAAGTTACAAGGAAAAAATTCAAAGAAACAAGTGCATGTAGGAGAAAATAAGAAAACAGTCTGGTGCTTTAAAACTCAAAAAACACTGGATCAAATGCATTACTGATATAACTTCATTAAGATCAATTGAGTCATATCATGGAGTGGTTAATTGAACTGAAATTATGAGGAAAAAGAAGGTCTTTTTTCAACAAAAGAAAAAAGTAGGCTATACTAAGTAAAGAATGAACAGAATAAGGAGTTTAAGAGTGGGAAAAGCTTATTTCTTCTTTTTTTATTGAATGAATAGGAAACTAGATTAATTCTGGGAGCTGGTCACTATAATACCTGCTTGCTTACACTTCACAAACCCTGTGTCCACAGGATGCTTGATGACCTCTCATTAGGCAGCTTCTCCACTCCAGTGTATTCCATGAGCAAAGCAGAACAGAGGTAGTTGCTTGGAGTTTAGCTGCACTGAAGCTACTCAACTAGAAACCACCCTCCTATTGTAAAAGGTTATAATCCATAATGAATCATTTCACTAATACAATCATGAGTTAGTGATCATGAGTTACATCATAATAATTCTATGCCCAACATCTGAAAACTTAGGTCAAGAGAAAATAAAGTAAAAGTAAAGTGGAAGAGTCAGGAGCTGAACAGCTGCTCAGACTCACTTTCCTTTCTTAAAGCGAAACCAAACAGTTTTGTGGATGCTGGGAAGATGTAGCATAAAAAAGCTATTGTATGACTCATCATTGTATGATGCTCATCACAGTATGAATAATTTCTTAATAAGCAGTGACAAATCAGAGCAATACTAGCAAGAAACCAACAGCTGCACCAAGCATAAAATTTCTGTACCTCGCACGGCATACAATTGAGCAGAACAAACAGATTCTGATTTGTACAGCCCTTAAATCTATTATGTCTCAACCCATCTGCTAGTGCAAGAGCATACATGGGGGCCTGAAGTATTTTTCTTCTTCCTTCAGTGCACTGGTTACTCACATAGATGGTAAGACACTGTAGGTAGGAGGCTCTCCTGAGCCATTTCTTCCCTGTCCCACACAGATGGAGTACACACAAATCAGAGACTAACATGAGCCCTGTGCTGATCCAAATCTTGAGCAACGGGAAAAATCATGTTGCACTGGTGGTAACATCATTCCAACAGACCTCCACTCTTCAATTCCTAAACTATTAATATTAAAGTGTGTAACAAATGAAATTGTTATTTGCAAGGTCTTTTTTCCAGTTAAACAATTTAATAAATCAATGAATTAGCAAACAGAAGAAAACAGAAAATAAATTAGAACATAATACTTTTGTTTGCATTAAGTGGTCACTTGTATTAGCGTTTATAGCTGGTTTATCTAAGGGTAACACCCTATGATTCATTATTCATCAGTATTAATGAGCCTTTTGTCCTTTGATTTTGAGTTTTGCCCACAACATAACTTGAGTAGAATTTCTGAAGGATGTTTTGAGAACATTGAGGAGCTGAAACAGGAGAAGACCATTGACGAGGGAAGAGTACATTACAGAGAAGATGTGTCCTTATGTTTGTAAATAAAAACACATAGTTAAATACCAATAAAAGTTATTTTATCTACTGGCATTAAATCAACCATAAAGTCAATCCTTACTTGCACCTCCTGAAACACACACTGCAGTAGACACTCTCAGAAGGCACTTGACAACCACTGGCAGATCTGGATGTGTTAAGAGACTGTGGTAGTGGCTGCAGGCTTGGTAGAAAAGGTGGATGGTACTACTACCCTTTGTTATGTAAAATATCAAGATTCCCATTCTGCTAGGGCCTGTTCAGCCTGTTTACTTCAAGAGAATAGTCTGATCACCAGGATAATGTCTGTCACCCATGGGAAAAGAAAGAAAAAAAAAGCCTCTATCCATGGGGATTTTTCAAGACCTGCCTTCAGAAAGCCTTGAGCAGCCTAGCCTGATCCCAGAACTGGTCCTGCTTTGGGCAGGAGGTTGAACCAGTGGCCTCCTGGGGGCCCTTCCCACCCAAGGGATTCCATGAAAAAGGAAGCATAGGAACAAGGAGCCATAACACCTCTCCCTTTTGCTGGAACTGCGAAAGACCTGAGAAAGCAAATAATATGAGCACCTGTATGTCCAAAATAGTCATCTGACAGAAAATGAGGAGGACCCCTGTTCCAGTGTACATTACCAAAGACTCCATGCTTGGCAGTTAAAACTTGCAACAAAATACACAAAAACTTTTATTGAGCGATGTTTTAAAAGAGAAAACAACCCTTGATCTATTCTTGCAAGGAAACAAAGAAAGCTACCATTAAACACAGGTATTGGACTTGGGATCCTAACTGGAGGAAGACAGAGCCACAAGTAAACTCCAGAGCCCTAAAGAGGCAGAATTTGTGAGATGCTCTTATTCTTATTTTAAGACTACATTTAGACAGAATACAAACTGAGGACCTGTATAGTTTTTGGATCCTTTCCATGGTACCTGGATCTTACTATTGCAGCATATGAGAAGCCAGCACACGTCACTACTCCATTGAGGCCAAGTGCCTAGAAATTCAGTGTGTTAGTACCCAAATTGTGGGGATGCTGAAGTCTCAGTGCTTCACAACAAAATAAAGATTTAAAAAAAAAAAAAAAAAGCTATGTTACTTCCTCTCACTTGCAAAACTCAGTTTTTCTTGCAAAACAGCATTCATTTCTAGTCTGCATAGGTAAATAAGAACAGGAGTTTTATAATCCCAGTTTTAGGTTGCATAGGATGGCTTTTAGGTAGCTAGATTACATTCTGAAGTGCTAAACATTGCTATGTTATTCTTATACAGATACTGCTTAATTGGATTCCCTGTACTACAGTAGCCTATCTCTAAAGTCAGAGGTGACTGCTGCTAGAACATCAGAAGATAAAGCAGTTTTTTCTACATTATATACAGTACCTCAGTGAACTTTTTGGTGGAATGAGTTGTGAAAAGACCTATTTAACTAATGGGTATGATGTCTGATAGATGAAGCTAGAGAAATTCAGGCAAAAAAGCCCACCTCCCTAGATGAAGAGTATTTATTCACTATCCAAGCAAATCTGTACATCAACATTCAATGCTTAGAAGATAAGTTTAGGCAGAAGGTAAGGGTTTGATGCAAAAAGCATTTTGTAAAGTTATGGACTGAGCTATGTAAGATGGCAAATTATTCCAGTAATGCCTTCTAGGGCATTAATCATTTTGCTAGCAGCAGTGTTACCACCACCAGGCCACTACCATTAAAACGCACATGAAACAGAACTTTGATGAGAAACCGATAATCAGGCCTTTTCTTCACAGACCAATCTATTTTTCAGAACCTAATCTGTGAAACAAATAGATTAAATCCCCTCTTGTTTGATCCTTTCTAAAGCCTCTTTTCCTCATAAGGGGTCCATTCCCATTCACTCCATGAACACCTCCAAATAGATCTCCTAGCCAAGGAGCACAAATATCCCTCCTCTGCTCTTTTTGTCTTCTTTTTTATGGGGCTGTGCACTGACTTTTAAAATTGATATCCAGGCTCCCTGCAGACTGCAACCTTGTTCTATAAATGCTTGTCTGGGCAGCCGCTCATTATTCAGAGCTTTGGGTAAGTCCATCTCCATTAGTGAATATTAAGCCACAAACAGGAACTTTAAGAACTACTGTATGGATTCCGTGTTTCTAAAACAGTCTCTAAGCATATTTTGGCACTTTTTTTTGTGCTCCTCATGTGTGTTGTGGCTTTGTGTGGTGGGTTTTTTGGTAGCAGGGGAGGCACTACAGCGATGGGTCCTGTAAGTAATTGCTAGAAGTTCCTCCAGCTCCAAGGAGTGTGGGAGGGGAGGAGAGAGCAAGTGACTGTATGGTGACCTTAAACCACAACAATGTGCTCAGATTAAATTCTGACTTTGGGACAGAATTCTGTCCTTGCCTGCCCTGTTGTAGAGAATTTTGATGATGTCTTGATATTTTTGTAAAATAATCACTGTGTAAGTACCAAAGATATCAAACCTATCAGTCCTATTTTGACTCAGGATAAGACCATTGCTCTCCAAAAGCTCTTCTATGCTTGAATGAGACACCATGACAATAAGAAAAATTATTGAAAATTGTCACAACATTGGGCCTCATAGAAATCATTCACTTGTACTTAACTCTTAAGAACTTAGCCTGTTTGCTTCTGTTTCCCATTAGGAAGCTGACTTTCATATTCTGTTACAAAAGGCAGTCTGCAATGTTTCATTTCATTCTTTTATGTTTTCACTTTCTTCAAGAGTACTTCTTGCTGTCCCATTTCTTCTGAATATAGAAAAGCTGTAACTCCAACTCAGTGGCTAAGCTTCAAGTTTCTTAGTTCATATTGCATAAGGTAAAAGTTAAAAATCTTATAGATAAGCTTTGGTTAAAACTGTTAATGTTATAGGTCCTAGACAATATGCAAGTGTAGGACAGAATGCCATAGTAGAGATTTCTCAGGAGGTAGGTATATACATATATTTTCTTTATTAGCATACGGGTACTGAGATGGCCCCAAGTCTTCCCATCTCCAGTATCAGTTCCTGTTCATGCACCATGGTTTATCACCATCTCAGATATACCTATGCAATATAAGATCATGTTGTAATCCTGCTAAGCACACAGCAATCCACTTTTTAAAAGAAAAAAAGCCCTCTCTGGCGCTGGTCTGCAACCAGTTGCAATGGCATGCCTAAAAGGGCAGTCAACTGCAAGAGAGCACACAGGGCAAGGGAGGGCTTAAGCCTCTTAACAGTGCTTTGCCTCTAGAGAAAATGTAGTTTTAAGAGATGTGATTCAATCTGAATACCTCACATATGGTGTCTCCAACACTATGGTTCAGCTGTAAACATTTAAAGTAGGAAGATAAAATTAGAGTTTAGAAATGTCCAGTTCAATAACGGTATTTACTGTAGATTCAAGCCACCTCCTTTATCCCCATTTTTGTATACCAGTGTAGCTGCTGATTTAGCGAAGTAATTAAACCATGCCTAATTTTAAGCATATGAGGAGTCCCATTGGGTTCAAAGAGATTATTCATATGCTTAAGCACATTGCTGAATCAGTGCTGAAATGAAAATAGTTACATAATTACAGGATCATATGAACATAGAGTTGCAAATGTGATGTTTAAAAGAGAAAGGCTAATTTACAGGATGATAGGAACATTTAATTGCAGTTTAGAGATGGAAGGAAATCCACAACCATAAACAATGATACAAAACACAGCATCTTTTTTACAGTCACGGTGGCATCTTTTATCTTGGAAAGCTTAAACTGAGAACCCAAACAGGTGTATGAACAGCACTGTGCTGCAAACAAATTTTCACGTATAGCCTTTGTATATTGACGTATATTCTGCACCTGTACACCTGTATGTAAAAATATCTGCTTTTTAACATTCTTGGTATTTTCCTCTAACCCAGCAACAGTTTCACTGCACTATAATATTCAGGTCGCAACTCTGAATTATTTCACAAGCCATTCCATTATCCCAGCTATAGGAGCAGAAATCTCTAAGAGATTACTGGGCTATATTGCCTTTTTTTTTTTTTTTTTTTAAATCATCTACCACTGATTAAACCCAGCATCTATGTCCCTACCCACTGATTTTAGGGACTTATCTAGAGTAGGATCCAGAGCTAAGCACCAAATCTACCAACAGCAGAAGGCAGCCCTGCCTTGCAAGTAGGGACTATCTCATGGGGCACTGGTGGGTGACATGGGTGCCCCCCACTGCGCACGACACCCTTCTCTTATAGGTTTCCACTTTTTCTTCCTACAGGGAGGGACAAGTTGCTCATGAAGCCTCTGAG
>NW_010133711.1:7425-13681 GCF_000699245.1 Pterocles gutturalis | reverse complement strand
CCTACTGCAGATGGCAACAAGATACATTCAGATAAAACCTTCCCAGGAACCACTTCAGGTCAGCACAGCCTCCATGCAGTGAGGGTAGATTCATCATCTGCTGACCCAGTATAAGTTGCCCTGTTTGCAACTCAGAGCCTTCAACAGTGGTGCAAAGATAAGAACAGAAAAACTAGGTGTGCCTGTCCCCCTCTAGATTTCACATCCCTGAATTGTGACTACAGAAAAGTTTCTCTGGCTTCTCTGTTTATAAGCTGAAACCAGCTTCTGAAGGGAGAGGTCCACAACTATCCATTGAAAGAATAGGCCTGCCCTATCTTTTGAGTCATTTAACAGGACACATGCTGTTCTCAGTCATGTCCAGTTAAGTCAGTGAGGTTGCATCAATATAAGCCTACAATTTGACCTTGGCTGTGCTGTTGTGCACACCCAGCTTCCTCAGCTGGTGACTATAGAGGAGGTCAGCAATGTCTAAGAATATTAATGAAACTGGAAGCTGTAACTATATATAACAAGTTCATAAGGCTTTGTTCATATGGCTGTTTCCTTCCTCTTTAAAGCAATTTTTCAAGGGGCAGCAGTTCAAATGTGGATGGGCCATTGCTCTGCTTTCCAAATCAATACATCTTGGAATAAATTAGGTAATCCATGCCTATGTGAGGGTAGAATAAGATAGGCAAAACCCACCAGGAAACCTACTGCGTTAAGAGGAAGTAATTGAGACACTCCTTTGTTTGTTTGGTTAGCAGGCAGAACAAGTTTGGGGTGGTTTTATGAGAGCGCCTGATGTGTGATACTTATTTTTATTTGCTCTTCAATTCCATTGAGTGCTCGCTCTAAAAGAACACAGGGCTATCAAAGCTGCCCAAAACTGTAAACCAGTAACAACTCCACAATAAAGACTTAAAAACCATGTCAATGTGAAATACACTTGCAGAAAATATTGGTAGTATTAAACTATATCACGCCTCACAAAACAGTTTCCCAAACATATAAACTTGCAGAAATACTACCAAAGATCACCAAGACCAACAAAAGTTGAAGCAACTGTTTTTTGTGGTAAAACCAATACTCAAAGCTTGCTGACAGATGCAATATGTTGTGCCTTGTGCTTTACCTGTTAGGAGAGCATAGTGTCAATGTTCCACTGTTAAAGTTTTTGAAGGACAAAAGCCCGTTTTTAGAAGACAGAAAAAAGCTACTAAGTTTCACAGACTACAAACGTGGCACTGCAAACTGGGCTTTTATAGCCCTTGTTACACTATCGTGACCTCAGTAATTGGTATCTTTGGTTCCTGAGATGGAGGATCACATTCACATCTGTGCACTTCTGGAGCTGCAGGCTGGTGACTGTGCTGTAAGAGTAAATGCCTGTGCTTGACACTCTGTCTTCATCACTGCACTGTTTAAGGCTAGATTATTGAGGGTGTATTTAATCCAGTCAATGTAATCCCAGTATCAGGAATAGGTGTGGGCACTTTCCAGCATAAACTCCGCTGAAGAGTATTTTTTGCTGAGGTGTGTGAGAAAAGGTTTGCTGGCTTTTCCTGGTGGATTTTAACTCCTGAGAAATTAGGTAAATCTGAGAATCTGTGTATAGGTGACTTTTTGCTGTTTCTCTCCTGTTGATTTACCTACCTCCTCTAAACAGTGTAAACCAGTCAGTTTTGTTGTGAATAAATTGCCTGTTACACTTGCAAAAAAAAAAAAAAAAAAAATCAAAGCCAGACTCGAGCAGCAGGGGTTTCTCAGCAGGGGAGGACCTCGGCAGCAGTGGGCCACTCAGCCCAGGACTCCTGCCAGAACCCCACAGCAGCTCCCTGGAACAGCCATGGATTTCTCCAGACACCCGGGCACACATACCAAGATCTTTATCTGAATGTGATGAGACCCCTGCTTGCATTTTAAACTTGCACCCCAAATAAGGAAGTCTTAAAGCAGCCTAACCTTCACAGAAACAAGACCTGGGGGAGTTCAGGGAAATTATTTTTCTATTTTAAAAGAATTCCTGATCTTCTGATACTCTCCCCAACAGAAACACAGCACCAGGACCCACGTTGTGATTACAATAAGCTGTCAAAAGAAACAAACCGGCATTGTCTGGTCAGTCAGGAAAGAAGGGGAAGTTTCGAGATCAATCGCATCTAACCTCCACAGCTCAAGTTTAAAGCACCAAATAACAATCCCCTGCAGCCTGAGGTCTGCAAGCACTGAATAGAATTAAAAAATGAAAAACAGTTCACTTGAACTCATTAAAGCAAGCAGTTTCTTTTTAAAAATATGTAATGCTTATGGTTCATGAAAAAAAGAGGAAAAAATTTAATGAGCTTCGCTTATGAAGTAAGTGTGATTTTTCACATCATGAAGCCAAGTGTACTATGTCTTCATAGGTAGGCTCTGATGTCAAATATTCCCTTAGGCCAGTGTCACTGTTCTGCTGTCCCAGAAACATTCATCCCAATGAGAACCTTAGCAGCTTAGTGTTTTAGGGGTGAGTGGCAAAGGTTTATTGATTTTTTCCCCCCTAATATTTTCCAAATGTAAGAAAACACACCCTTTTAATTTTTCATTTTTTTTCTTAGTGCTACCATGTTTTTTAACTTAAAAATGATTAAAGCAGTGGTTCTAATAAAAATTGGCAAATTGCAATCAAATATCTCAAACCTACATATTTTAAGCCAAGAATATGTACAAACATCATAACCTTGCATTTCTTTGGTTTATTTCAGTAAACTCTGATTAAAAGCCTCTTACATGGTTTAAATAATTTGCTAAAATAGTTGTAGAACAGTCCTAGTTTGTTTGCGCAGTCGGATATACTGGAAGTCATTTCTATGGCAAAAGTGTAAGCTGGAGGAAGAAAAGGAAATTCACCACTTGAAATTTTCTTGCTCTAACTTGGAAATACTGTTGGTATATAATCCTCTCATCAAATTTCAACAATCTGATTACTGAACATCAAAGGTTCAACATAAATTACCTTACTTCTGGATAAGAGTCAGGTTTTCTGCTCTGGGATTAGGATAAATTGTTTTTTTAAAAAAAAGAACAAATAAGCTTTGCAAAAAGTCAGGTATTTCCATTTTCAGTGAGCTTTTCTCAGCCTCATGAGAATGAGCCCGCAGAATGCCAACTGACTGAAAAAATATTTAACCTATTATCAGTGAAACCCTTCTAACTTTGCAATTACCTTTGATTAGCAAAAGGCACTTAAGGAAACACACTCACCAACTTTGCCTGTAAATTTTTCTCTAGATTTCAGAATGAGAAAGGTGAGCAGTGCACCAGGAGCTGAAGGGTAGCGAAGGAAAGCACTGAGAACAAAATATTAGTCCTTCAAGTCCTTTTAAAATTGTAAGCTGTGGATAGGCTGGTGTTCTCAATTTTTATATATCTATTTTAAGAGAAGATTAAAATCTTCATGAAGTAAGACCTGATGAGAAGTAAATAAAGCCCTTTATCATCTTAGGCTACATCCTGTCTCCTTTAATCATACTTCCATTTCCGGTGTACATCTGTCAGATATCAGCTACTATCTCAGCAGATAAAAAAAAGAAACAGGCTCCCAAAGCCAACAGAGGGGCTGATCACGCAGGCTCTCTGTATTTGTGGGCTCCAGTGACTTTCCCTCCCCAGCTTCAAGCAATGGCTTAACCGTGGTTGCTGCAGGGCAGTGGCAGACCAGGCATCAACAGCCAGCAACATCCCACAGCCATATCCCAGTGCAAGCGCAACCTGAGCAGGAAGAACAGATGAAGCCTGTGACAAAGTTCCCCTCAGCAAGATGCATCTCAGCAGCCAGCAGCCTGGAGCTCTCCCCCCGGCAATTCACAGAGTCCGTCTTCCCTTGTTTTTGACAAGCTATCAGCATTCTCCTGGCCTCATATTATATTGGGCTGCATGGCAACGTCTTTGGGAGTTACAGCGAAGCTCTGAGCACATCACGTCAGGAAATAAATGGTGCATAAAATGCCATAAAATCTCTTATGAACACACTGATGGACCATGCAGGAGGTCTCTCTGAGCAGCGGGCGAGAGCTGTGAAGGGTTTTGGTATTCTCACTGGAGACTGACGAGCAAAGTTATTCCCTTCAGTCTCCAGACATCTGGGTGTCAGAGGAAGCCAAGGCTCTGCTGGGGCAAGGGAAAGGCTGGAGCTGCTTCTAGCTGTCCCTGACTGCACTTCAGGGACACTGTACACATCCATGTCTTTCAGGACAAGTCATATAATTTATAACTAAAAGAAGATAGTGTATCAGCAGAGTAGAGATTACACACTTCTGCCCCACATCAGGTCTATGATGTACTTTGGGCTTTCCTCCCCAGCCCCCACCCCAAAACCCAGACTGAAATTTATTCTCTGAAGCTTTCAGGATTCTCTCCTCATTTTTTACTTCTATTAGGCTTGCCAGCAGAAAGGGGCATTCCTCAATAATCCATTTTACCTTGAATTTCATTCAGGTAAATCTTCCAACAGCTCCAAAGAGCTCACTCTTGCAAGAGATAGCTCTGTCTCTCAAAATCTGAGTGAGGTCTGCTACTCCAACAAGTTTTCTTGCAAAATTATAGCATGATTTACAGTTAAGTTTTTTAATTACTACTGTTTCTTAGGCATGGGAGAAATTAAAGAATTAGAGGGAGATGCAAGCATGTTTCCTTGGCTATAACGGTGACAGAAAAACTACATAGGCTGAGCATTTATATATCACAGACATACCACAGAATACTGTGGATTCCATTCTGATTTACAATATAGTAAATCAAGATTATTGAATCATTATTGCTATTTGAAACACCAATGGATTTTGGAAGCCTTATGACCCTTGCCCAATATACCGTCAATCTAGCCACCGGGGTGTACTATTTTTCTGTGATCTGACTCCAGCAAAGCCAGTAGAAGTTTTGAGATGGAGCAGGAATTTTTTGAACACCCAAATTTTCACCCCACTTTGTACTCCCATTGGTATAGACCAGGACAGCATCAGAGCCAGCCTAACTCCATACTCATATTAATACAGGGCTGTCCTATGAAAGCCTCTCACAAATAGGAACATTCTGGGAGCTGGCCAGAAAAAGAAAAATACTTTACTGAAGTGCCACAGAGTCACTGAAGTGACACTCACAAAAGTTCAGTCAGGTTTCTCTTAACATACAGGATTACAGGTCTGGAGATCTTCCTTTTGATGACTGACTAGTATGGATTCCCAGGAACATTAAGTCACATATCTTCTTGGTTCTTCAGCTTTCCTCAATACAAGCTGTCAAGAATCCCCACCTCACAGGTGCACTGAGAAACTAAAGTGATTTTTTTCATGGAACAGAAGGTACACATGCGTGGTGAGTTAGTTCATGCAAGTTGGAAATGGGTAGGATGACTTTTTCCTCTCTAAAAAGTACCCAGCAACACTACTCATCTTGTGTTAACTGTAATTCCACGCAGATCAGATTTGTCTTTGTTGAAGCTTGTCAAGAGTTAATAGTTAAGCCAAGAGAAACAAACACCAGGAGTGAATAAACACACTGTTATGGCTGCATTACATCCTTTCACATAGTCTTTTAAGAGGCTGAGTATACATATTTGAAGGAATAATTTTCAGACCATTAAGTACAATGCCTTCCCGAAGAAAACATTCATGCCTGATCACTTCTAGAAATAGCCAATATCTAAGGCTATGAGAGCAAATTGCCATGGATCAAGTTAAACTAGGATTTGAAATCAGTCCAGCTAGACCAGTGAAGAGACTATACATTCACCCTAATTCTGAATTGAAGTGGATTTTGTTTTTTTTAACAGCATGTCTTAAAAAGTCATTGCTCCTTAGCAAAGAGGTATCAACAAATCATAAATGCTGAATGCAAAATATTTCATAGAATTTATAAAGTAGGTTTTCGATGCAGCACATCGGGTATAAAGTGGTATATAAAATTACATCAGCTTGTGCAAGACTGTTTAGCATTCTGAGCCTTTTTTTACATTATGGTATTTGGGGAAAAATACAATAGATTAATTTTTAAAAATGTGTAAGAAGGGTTAACACATTAATTCAATACTTCTTTTCGGTGTTGTTTTATAGGCTTCCTCCTCTCTTCAGTTTTATGAGCACTGCTGGAAAAGCTGGATTATGATTTTGTTATTTCCCAGCCCCTCGGTGTTTCCGCTTCCCCCTAGGACCATTTTATTTGCAATGAGAATTCATGAGAGAAAGCCCTCAGTAAAACTGACATTATCAAAATGTGCAATTTTGGATCCTGCAAG
>NW_010133711.1:0-7394 GCF_000699245.1 Pterocles gutturalis | reverse complement strand
TCGCCCTTCCCTGCTGAGCTCAGAAGGAAAGCTGCCGACATGGTCAGTGGGAAGATTAATGTTCCAAGAGACTTTTTTTAAAAAAGGAATAAGGCAAGATATTGGCACACATTTTGTATCTGTTTGGTTTACCAATTAAGATAAACCAAATAAAATCTTATTGCACCATATGCTTAAAATAAAAAATTCAGTGTTAAGAAAACTTGATATTATTTCAACTGAGAAAACATATCCATCTCTGTCACTGCATTCTATGCATGTATATGCAGGACACAGATCTAATCAGTGGCTGAAGTTGTGCTGTGTCAAAAAGACTAAAATATTACATTTATTAGATTTCATGGATGTAGCAAAGGTTCATTTTTCTGGGGAGCTATTTATAGCATCTTATAATGAAGGTAAGAGGTGCCTTTCTCTGCGATCATACAAATATTCCTGCAGAAGGATTAAATCCTCTGAACTATAACTTGGAAACACTGAGCTCTGCTGTGAGTTTGATGGCAAGCCTGACTGTGAATACAGTGGCTTTGTATCTCAATGGAATAGCTACATCAGTCACACTCTTAACTCTGGCTGCCTTTAGGGTTTCACAGAGTTGGCTTTCTGCTTCCATTAAACAGAAGCTGTGGGTCTCCAGGTGTCTGACAGCCACTTGAAAGTCAATTTGTAGTTGTTTATGCCTGTTTCAGTAGAGCTGCTCCTCATGGTATTAGCCAAAGGGATGGCAGCAAACATGTAGCACAACATTTCAAGTGGCCCATGAAAGGGAGGCTACAGGGAGCTTTACAGGCTGTTACCAGCAATCCTGCATTTCCACTTGGCAGGACTTGGATGCACACAGAGGAATTCATTTGGATGTGGGGCAAAAAATCACTAAGAGCTGGAATGGCTTAGGATTCCCCAGAAGATCATAAAAATAAATTGTTGTCCCATATTTATTCCTCGGATTCAGTCTGTTTTCCCCTGATACTTACTGTATTTCAACACCTATGCATTATTCTCCTTACAGTTGTTTAGCCACCACCATTTTACACTTACTACAATTTATCTTTTAGGGATGAATTAAAACAAGTAGTTCTGCCTCTTCCTCTGACTGTAAAATAAAACCTCAAACATACTTATAACTGCTTTTATCTTCTGAGATTTACCTATCATATCCTTTTCATTCTCCAAAAATACACTGCCATTGCCAAGTCTGGAGTGATGCTATACTCCATTCGTGTTATCATGCAACTCCATACTTGTAAAATTTACCACAAAATCCATTTTGCTTTTTACCAAAGGAAAACACTCTAGTATACAAGCTGGCTTTAGTTTTGAGTTATATTTCTTGTCTATACGGTGTCAAGTAAACTTAAAGTGGAATAATATAAACAGATGTAACAATTCCTCTGAGCTTGCAGAGAGTCCAAAAAAATAACTAGGGTAAGCAGCAAGGATTGACCAATTCACTTTATAAAGTCAAACTGACAATTATGAACAAGTGACTCTAAATTGTCACTCCATCTTTTTCCAGGCCATGTTTGGCTATTCAGTGTTTCTGGCTTTCACAGAACACCAAGAGCATTGTTTGTATTTTGTGCCTTTTAACATCACCCACATAGTCCATGTGAAACACCATACGACACTGACCCAACAGTGGGGAGGAGATAATTCTGCATCTCAATAGTCTGTCTCAAAACAGTATTAAATACACTGAAATGCATGTGGACCCTCCTGACCTGCCCCCCCCCCCCAACCTACAGGCCCTATCAGCTGGAACTACATCCGAGTTGGAGGGACCAGGAACATCTGCTGAGTTCTAGGTTTGGATGCACAGCCCAGCTGCATCCCGTGTTCATCGTGTGTGTTAGAAATCAGTGCAGATCACTGAGAAGAGCCTAGTGTGTTCATGAGGACAAGAACAACCCCTCTGTGCTCCCTTACATACCCCCAGCCCCCTATTTTGCTTGGGGAGTAAGGCTTGAGGGTGAACTCCAGAGCACAGCTGTTACCACCATGTCAACATAGTTTCAATCTGCCTCTAGTTAAAAATATATTAACACATCAAAGTCACAGAATCTCCTCCTACTATCATCTCCCACAAAAAAGGTTGATCAAAATAAAATAGGAAAAGATCACATTGGTGGAGAGACAGAAGCAAATTTCTGCATACAATAAGAATATCCCAAGTGGATTAACATGGAATAGAAGTACATTTAATGTAGCACTGCAGTACATAATGAAAGAGAAGGCAAATCAGCCATTTATTAGCCATCTTTTATCATTCCTGAAGACAGCATCTAGCATCAGTCAAAGCCTGGGGTAACAGCTCAATAGTATTTCAAAATAAGCATCACACATGCCATGCTCAATTTCTGCTCCATTTGTCAAATGCTTCAACTCAGAATCCAGATGCTACAATAGCAACCTTCACCATCTCCCTTCCAGCAACCAGAAGCTTGGCACCAAATAAAGCAGTAGCACTCATTCCAGAGTGAAGAGTTACATCAAGGTTAAGGGATATGATCACAATGTTGCCAAAGCTTGACCTTGGGAGTATTCAAAGGCAAACTTTTATCTCTAGAAATATATCTGTCCTCCAAGATGGACTCAGATTGTCTAAATTAAACTCCTGCTTTTAATCTGCTTCTAGAAGATCGAGCCTGCAAGATTATTTTGAGTAATTTCTTATCTTGGATGTAATGTGTAATTTTCTATAATGATTGTCCTACTCAGTGGTAGGAACTTACAGTTCCAATTTTTCCTTCATAGTTAATGGTGCTTTCAGCTTAATCCAATATTTCCTCTTTTTCCAAAGCCTCATTTGCACTGGGTGCGTAAACTTTGAGTTCAGATTCAAAGTCTCAGTGGTTGGAGGGAAAAAAATTAGGGAAACCTTCCACAGTGCCAGCTCAACATCCAAGCAAGTAGATGCTTAAGTCTCATTAAGGTCTGTTTCTCTGTATACAGATAATGGCCCAGAATATTTCCTAGTGAAGTCTCAAACCAGCATACCGGCTGCTTCTCTTTTACTTCCAAGGCAACATGTCAGGAAGTACATTTAATCAACACATCGTACCAGCTTTACATTTAGAAAGTCTTCTTGAAACCACTCTTTGCATGCACTGTGGGAACTAAAGCCATGTGACAAGACTCCTTTAACCAGTGTCTGGGAAAAGAATCATCCACGTACTCACAAAATTAAAAAAGCAAAATTTGTGATCGTATTCACTTATTCAACACGAATATGTAAAGTTGGAAACTAGTTTTTAGAGAAGAACAGATTTTTCCTCCAGCTATGCAGAAAAATCCTTAGCTTTTATTCTAGCATAGAATTGAGACTCACAATACACATCTTTTTAAACCTAGCCATGATTATCAGCACTGTGCATAGGCAGTATTTCAAGAGTTCATTCCAATTTATTGAAGTACTCCATGGTTATTTGCAGTGCACTAGTTTCTTTGCCTCTTTCACTGAGACACAAAATATTGACATTTAAAATTGTTAATTGTAACTGTTAAAAATAAAGTCTCTGACTTATGTATTTTACTCTTATCTACAAGAGACATCCCACAGCAAGTAAGGGGCTGCACTTAAGTCTCATTAAGGTCTGTTTCTCTGTATACAGATAATTTCCTGGTTAAGTCTCTCAAACCAGCATACCCGCTGTATGATTAAAGCTGGTTAATGGTCTGTGTACCAGAACCCACTTCAAGATGATTTCTCATTAGGAAGAAATACATTTGGACTAATCCAGTCTTTCGCTGCCAGGTTAGTACCCACGCAGGTCATTATCAAGGGTGAAGCACAGTGAAATGGTAAACATAAGAGGGAACTGAAGTAAAAGGCCACCTTTAACCAGAAAGCATGCCAAAATGATGGCCAGAAAGCAGCAGAGGCACCTCAGAGGGCATTCACCAGCAGTTCAAGACAGCCGGGCAAGTGATCAGTCACTTTCCTGGCGTCTTGCAACCCCCAGGCAGTGGGGAGCGGCAGGAGCCAGGGCTGGTGCCAGAGACTGGCAGCAGCCCTGGCAGAGAGGCAGAGGAGGCAGCCAAAGGAAAAACCCTGCAGGAACCAAGTCACATTTCTTGCTGCTTCTCCAGCAAGCAGCAGGGATGACTTGTAACAGGGCTCCAGGGGGTCGGGGTGCCTCTGTACAGGCTGCTGCCACATCCTCCTCTGCGGTCTGCAGGACTGTGACCCTGCGCCTCTGCACTGCAAGGTGCTGGCAGCCCTTTGAGAGTAATCAGATGGATACTCTTGGCTGCTCACACATTTCCTGGAATAGCCACTCATTCCCTACCAGTACAGAAAACTCAGGAAGTATGAATTTCACATCTCTGGAATATTTCCCTCCTGTTAATACAAGCTACGTCCCAAACTCACATATTCCAGTAGTCATTTAGAAGAACTCTCTGGACAAACAGCTGTTTGTCAAGAATGAGAAGAAAGATGTGGCTTAAAGTACACTGTAGCAAGTGCAGTCTGGTACTTTTGAGGTGTTTTAGCAGTAAGAGATTTGGCTAGTTATAAGACAAATTATATTGGGAACATGTGGCATCTGTAATTAAATACTTGGTATTTCTCCTAACTGAACTTATAATTAGATTCTTACATGGAATAAAATTCAAACCACTAACCAGTAAGCATAAATGAAATCAATCCTGTTGAATGACAGGTGACACAAAGACATGTCCTATTTGCCTTCCAGGTGACGCCCCAAAATACACTGACAGTTCTTGTATTGCTCTTTTTTTTTCTTACTCATGGGCAAGCCTTACTGTGGAACAGTGTCTTTTCCTCTATGTAGCAGGTGAATAAAATTACTATACAGACCTTTTCTACTTGAATTAACATGCTGTTGCCTTCAGAATGATAAGGTTGAATGATTAAACTTGAGAAGAGGTTGTTCCTCTTAATCTAATACATACCAGAAACACCAAAACAGCAGTCATCACACCATAACTGGCTTCCTGAAACAGGGCAGATCTGAAATCTTTACACCAGCTCCTGGTTGATCAGAAGAATAATAAATGGAAGAGGCAAAGGCTCCCTTATTGCTACTGTTAATAAGCATAATATTTAAACATATATATCTTTGGAGAGCTTTTCATGTTTCATCCTTGAAACCTGAACAACAATTAATTCACCATGGAGAGATTAGGCATTCAAGAAACGTGAAGTGCCAGGAAATTAATTCAGAGTTTGTTTTAATAGATTCATTGTTACTTGCAGACACAGACTAAGCAAACATTTCCTTCAGCAATAAAGTCAATAGCAGCCTTTCCAGCTGCTGTAATGACTGCCTTTTTTGACATCTCAGTTGATAGTGGACTGCTCCATATTAGTGTGTTGAACTGACACCCACACAATAACAGAGAAAATGGAGACAGTTTTGCTTTTAATCTCCACATTCTGAACAGATGAGCAGTTTCCTCACATATTCATGGTATAATTAAGAAGTTATATGAAACAAAATGTGATTATGAGACAGGGAGCTGAATTACCCAGCACTTCAGAGATCCATAAGGCAGAAGCTGGTAACGGCTGAGGACTTGTCCTGATTTCGGCACACAGCTCCCTGCCGCAGCCCCCAAAGCTGTCTGCAATGGTGTACAGCACTGAGGCTCTGTGGAGGTTGTTAGGGTTATGCCACATGGTAGGTATTTACTTACAAAAAATGAACTGTGACTGTACTAAGGATATTCAGGGGCAATACTAAGCAGCTGAAGAATTAAGAAAGGAGGGGGAGGAAGACTTTCATAGCTTACATCTTCCTGACACGTGTTTTGTGAGATGCTACAGGATTTATTCCACAGTTGTCCCTCCCTCTGATTTTGTTAGCTCTCATTTTTATCACTAGCATTGTTTACATCAGAAATGCAGAGGAATGAAAAAGAAGTTATAGAAAATGGTACTGACAACAACAAACTGTAATTTTCCTATTTCTTGAACTTTTTTCTTCCCCATGCATGCTGAAGGGGGAGTAGACTTCCTATTACCTTTTGGGTCTTACAGGCTGGCAAGCAATTTACCTCCCAGCTGTAGGTAGGGGTTTTCCTGTCCATTTGAACTACTGTGCTGCTGTGATGGGGAACCATTTATTTCTGTGCCTTCTCCTCCTTGCTCCAGGATTCTTACACACTCACACACAAGGTACACTCACATGCACATATGTATGTGTAAATACATGCTTACACACAAAGCAGGTCTTGTTTCTGTGGCACTAAAGCAAAAAGATTCTGTTATGTATCGGAAGACAAAACCCACGAAGCCATTATAGGTTTAAAGCTAAATTAATGTCTCACTATCTCACTATGCTAGTGTGTAAATAAGAAGTCTTCATGGATAGCAGAGCCAAAACATATATAGCTGAGGAACTCCAGAAACAAAAGTGTTGATCAGCAGGATGCTATGAGTGTCACCGCTCCAGCCAAGGGTCAGATTTAAAAACAGTTTCTTGCTTTCTTGAAATACGAACTGGAAACTCAAAAACTTCACAAGTTTGGAGCTCTTGTAGTTACAGTAGTGCCAAAGAACCCCCACAATTTAAAGATACATTCACCCCCTTCAACTGATTTAATTGCTGTCACAACAGCAGAGCACAGTGGATGTTACCCAGAGCTATAGGGCATGTTAAGAACAATTCCTGAAGTTGCCATAATTCCTTGTGGCTTAAAGCTTATTTTTTATCACATACTTAATTAAAGTCTTTTCTCTACATTGAAGCAGCCAAAAGAGATTTACATTGCTTTTCTTGTCTTTCATTTGACATTTCAAGAGCTGCAGATCTCTTATCAAGGCATATTCCCCAATAACATGCAGGGAGAAACCAGGGGAATACTCCCCTCTGCTAACTTTGGCATTCTAGGCATAAATCAATAACAAAGCCACAAACATCAGGTATCATTTGGGTACACTCAGCCTAACCCACCTGCTACTTCAGAAGATGTATGCCCAAGTTGCAGAAAGGGAAGGTAAGAACTGGGAGAAGGAAGATCTGTCCACCGTAAGTGAAGATCTGGTTCGAGACCTTCTAAAGAACCTGAAGGTGCACAAGTCCGTTGGACCTGATGAGATCCATCCCTGGGTCCTGAAGGAACTGGCAGGCGAAGTTGCCAAGCTGTTAATATTCGAAAGGTCATGGCAGTCTGGTGAAGTTCCCACAGACTGGAAAAGGGGAAACATAAACCCCATTTTCAAGAAGGTTAAAAAAGATGACCCGGGGAACTACAGGCCAGTCAGTCTCACCTCTGTGCCTGACAAGATCATGGAGCAGATCCTCCTGAAGGCTCTACTAAGGGACATGGAAAATGAAGGAGAGGTGGTTGGTAACCAGCATGGCTTCACCAAAGGCAAAAAGTGCCTGAGAAACCTGTTGGCTTTTTATGATGGAGTTATGGCATCA
>NW_010133710.1:23693-56817 GCF_000699245.1 Pterocles gutturalis | reverse complement strand
AAATTCAAGAGGAAGGCAAGAGGGAAGGGAGGAGACTGAATTGACCCTTTTTTCCCCTTGCCATTCACATGCTTACAGATTTTTATCAGGCTTTTTAGCTGCAGGGCAAAGTGTTTCTTTATAGTTCTTTCCAAAGCCTACTGCCAAATTCAGGCTGCGGTTGCGGCAGGGGTCCCCCCAGGCCTGCACAGCCTGCTCTGGGAGCAGTTCCGCGGGGGTGCGGGGGTGCCGGGGAGCTCCTGCACAGATGTGGCAGGGAGAAGCTGTCGGAAGGGGCCCCTGCGTGCACAGGGCTGGGAGCACTCTGTAAGGGCTTTTGCAAAATCCTGCCACTGCGCCCTTGCAGCTTGGCTTCTGCGGGGACCGGGGACCTGGGCTCAGTAGCGTGTTTTGGGGGCACCAGGGGCTCCCCCAGGTGCAGGGTGCAGAGTGCAGGCACCACCATTCCCAGGACGGGATTTACTGGCCAGCCGAAGGGAACCACAAGCCCCCAGTGCTGGTGCAGTGCCCAGAGGCAGGTGGAGGAGGGCTGGGTGTGAAATCCACGGTGATGGGCGCCCATAGGTACTCAGCACTGCTCCCTCCTCCCCGCCAAGCCCAACACAAGTGTCACACTGGTGGCACCCCAGGAAAGGAGCTGTGCAGCACCTATGGGTGAAAGGGGGAGGAATGGGCAAGCTGGCGCCTAGCAGCTCTGCCCTCTCCCAGGACTGAAGACAAGGGGGTCACATTCTTGCAGGCAGAATTAGACACTTTTATGGCCTGTCTGAGGCTAGTTTCTCTCTCTCTCTCTCTCTCTCTTTCTCTTTCTCTTTTTTTCCCCTTCCCCAGCGGAGACTTGCCCGTTTGTAATGGGAAGGTTCATTGTTTTCCCATCTGATATTTCTTTGATTACTTAAAAAGAAATCCCAGAGGCTTGTTTTCACAAAATAGTGATTGCATAATTGATGTGATTATGATGTATTTTGCTGTGTCACTGCAGCTCAGTTGATTATTTTGAGAAGCTCCGTTAGTGCTGCCATGTGTTGTGCATGCATGGCCCAGGCTTTCATTCCCCTCCACATCTGTACAAGAGCCTTTCAAACACCGTCTCCTCCAGCGGGGACTGCAAGAGACCTTCCCTGGTGCAAGGAAAAGGATGCAGACCCACAAATGGCTAAAACCAATGAAATGACAGATACTGTGGGGTGAGCTGCAAAGCTTTTTCTGATTTAAATAATGACTTGCTGGTGTGAATCATCTCCCTAAAATCAGATTTATCATGGGTGGGTGAGTACATAAGTAAAATCATGGAGTCAAATTCTAGGCTCTTTCCTTGGCTAAAAATGTACAGATAAAGCAAATGCAGACCAGTTTTCCAGACCACTGGAAATAAAATTCTTCTGAATACAAAAAAGCACAGCAGATAATTAATGGTAATTATTAATTGTAACAGGAAAATCTATCAGCAAGCTGCAGGTAGGAATATTTAAGACCTCACTCAGGGAAGCTTTGCGGGAGAGGATCGCCTTCCCTTTTCTTAGCTAGAACTTGTTAATTATTTTCAGCTTGAGGCTAGAGACTATCCTAAGAGTCCTTTCTTTCTCCCAGTGACTTCTTTTTCATTTATTTTCTGTATTTTCCTTTTCTTTTATTTTTAATTCAGGGATGAAACATTGCCCTCCGTAAAGCTTCTTGGCCAAATTTCCAGATTTCTGAGCCTTTGTTTTTCTCAACATGTATGCAATTTTCACTCTTTCTGTCCAGCGGTGACCTCTGGAATTCCAGAATAATTTTCCCTCCCCTTCCTGGTGCCCTCACGTGACCCAGGAACACAAACATCTGAGAAACCTCTGGGCGTCTTCACATCTGCTAGTATATAAGATCAGAGCCATTGTGTGATGTACTTTTGACAGCAGGTGTTGGGCTTGGAGAAGGGTGTGTTGGCTTTTGAGGGGCTGGGCAGAATCTGCACTTAATTCTTGGTTCCCAGGCTATTTAGGAACAGCTTAAAAACACAGCTAATCTGTTTGTACAAATTTAACATTGTAAAACCACAATAAGGAATTGCTAATCAAGTGCAAGCTTGGATTTAGTTTCAGCTTTGCATCATTGCTGTCCTAAAAAACCAAAAAACCCACTCAAACCAAGAAAAAACACACCATCCAACTTTAAAGCTGAGTCCAAGATTCTAGTTTACAACTTATTTTCATGAAATACTCCTGATTGATTACTTGAAGCCTGTTAATTATTATTTAGTCACAGTTTTCAACACAAACTCCTTACAGCAGCAAAACAAACAGCGTGGATGTTTTATCTTTTGCCAGTTAACACAGTTTGAACATGACTTAAAATAGGCTGTTAGCTCAGAGTCTGATTCACAACTGCATCTCTGCCAGCTGGGCCGCTGTAATTCCATTGATTTCCATGGCATTGCAGGAACCTCGGTGCAAAATGGGAGAAGCACTTCTTTTTAATTGATACTCCCCCTTCATATGTAAAGGAGCCCATGGCACACCAAAGCCTCACACACGACTCTCTTCCATGGTCCATTAGTAGAAATTTTGCATCTAAATTAAAGAAACAGTATAAGCAGAGTGTTTTCCTCAAAATAACATTGAAATCCTATTTTTACAGAAATCTCTCAAATTTTTTTCTCAGACAAATCTGAAATGGTGCTTAGTGTTCAGTTTTCTGACAGGTATAGATGGCATAAATGGATGATTACTTTAAATATATCTTCTCTGAGAAGGGAGTTATGGGACCTCACAAAAGCTTCAAGCTGTGACTACATTCAGGAAACCACCTGGAAATAAATAAGATGATAAAGGTTGCTTGCAAGTCCTTAGATTCTGCTTGCCTTTTTAGGCAGACAATTGAATTCAGTATGAGCTGTAATTCCTTTCTGGTATCACTAAGGAACAAATTTGTTATTATTTGGAAGAAGAGACTGAATGACCTGACAGGTCCTTTCAGTTGCAACACCTATGATTATAAATTCTCACAGCACCCATTGTGGGGTGTATCCACACCAAAATAAAGAAGGAGATTTTAGCCTTGTTGAAGCTGGTGAGATTTTGGTGGTGGTGGTTTCACCAGTAACATGATTTCACTTGTCTACTTTTCTAGGCTACATTTGAATTTTACTACATGACCTGTTGGGTTGTCTTTGGCTGGCGTCAGAATAGCTATTTCTGAGCAGTTATTTTTAATAACACACCACGTGTGGGTACTTCTGAAATGCAAGGCCCTTGCTGTGGATTGACTCAATCTGTTCTGGATTCATCCCAGCTGCTGGGTGTTGAATTTGTATCCTTTGTTTATCCTCCTTTATTCTAAATTTTAATATAGAAAGGCACTGAGGGGATGTGTGTGGACCTGACAGCCCACGACCAACCCAAAATGCCATGCCTCCTCCCAACTGGCCCCTGCTCTTGCTGACACACCACTTGCTGTCTCAGAGTCAACCAAATAGCAGCCAGACATGACTGTATGCACCTGGCTTGTTGCACTGGTCGCGACCCACATCCTGACTTCACCCTCTTCACCCACATCAGGCCTCATCAGGTGAGGTACGGGGTGTCAACCTCTGCCTTACATCCAGCAAAGCATCCCGTGGCTTTCAGATGACCAAAGCAGTTTCTTGAGCAATGGAATGCTGGCACATGAAGCTTCTTTTAATTTCTTTTTTTTTTTTTTTTTAAGTTATCTCTATTCTACAGTTGAGGAAACGGTGCTATTGACTGTCTTGGCATATGTCAAGGTCTCATCCTTTGGGCTGCTGAACTTCATGGTGCTGCTAATGCTGTTTCCAGTCCTGTGTGCCGCATTCCCAGGACAACAAGGAAGGTTTCATGGAGTGACTATGAGAAGAGCTGGAGGAAACAGGACCTCTGAAGGAAGGGTAAAAGCATTGGGGTTTCTTTGCCTTAAAAAAAATATTAAGGGATAACAAAATGAGTCTATGTGAAAGGCTGCTGCAAAGAGGAAGGAAAATATTTGTTCTGCATGTTTGTAGAGGCTAAAGCAAAGCTGGAGCTTCAGTGGGAAGAATTCCTGAAGAGTAAGGGTAGCAAAGCAGCCGAGTAGGTTGCCTGAGAAAGCTATGGAGGTCTTTAAGAAGAGGTCAGGCAGACTGGATAACAGCCCATTCTGCCTTGAGTCAGAGTATCTCCAGAGATCCCTACCAGACATATAATTTTTAGAGATTCTAAGAAGGAGAATAAGAGTTTTTTCATTCACTTCAGTGTAAGCAGAATCAGAAGCAAAGTAGAGTAGGTCTCTACATCAGTAAGGGTGCTGCTGATGGTAGGAGAGCGTGGGTTTGGGAAAGCTATCTGTTAAGGTGCTCAGGATGAACAAATCCCACAGTCTGTGCACCTGTAGCTGCCCTCTTGCCCTTCTCCATCCAGGGTTGTGGAGTGATCAATGTAGATCAGGCCCCACATCCTGTAATATGGTACAGCAATGCACATCTTGCCCAAGCATAGCAGATACCTGTCACGATTTTGTAAATGCCACTATCTTTAATGTGGTTGGAAGTACTTTCCAAATATTTCTGTTCCCAGTTGATTGTGTGCATAGGATATTATGAAACCCACAGTGATTGTGAAAATTTGTTTTACACTAAGACTTGCTCCATAACTGTTCTGAACTGACTTGGGATGGTTTTTGATAAATATTAAAATAATTATTACTTTCATTCCAGAGATCTACTCTTGTACAGCTTGGCCCTTACATCTTTCAAAGCACAATAAGCCTAACCAATAAGGCAGAGAAGCCGTGGGACAGCTATCCAGTCAAATTAGTGGGGAAGCCAAAACAGGCATACAGGGCCCTTTCATTTGCCTTGTGATTTTTTCAAGCTCCTGGAAACTTGCTTCATTCCACTTAGAATACAATTTGGGCTAGCCTACAGACACTGAGGATGCTTTCAGACAGTATGAAGCAACCTATATAACTGTCCTGAAGTGACAGAGGCAATATTTTTTCCCCCTTGCACCACTCCCAAGAGACCAGAGGCCAGCCATCTCCTTCTGCCCTCTGCCAGACTTCTGCAGCTGTTAAGCATTGGCTTTCTTGCCTCTGCCCTCTGAGCAAAACAGCCAGTGCTGGTACAGCTGCACCCACCACTGGCAGACCTAAAATGTCTCTTCTGGGTTTTAGTACAAGGATAGGATACAATGACAGGGGAAGGGGCAGTTAAAATCCCAAGTGCTTTTAAGATACAGTTTGAGTGAAAGATGAAGGGTGGTACCTGCAAAATAATGAGCAGGATTTGGTAACAGTGGATGCTCTGTGTTCCTATGAATAATGTTACAGAAGGTCCACTGATGCTCAACAACATGGTTGATGAGACCTGACAAGCCCTACACACTGTCCCATCAAGGAAGTGTCATGGGAACATACAATCCCGTTCTTGGACACTTCAAGCCTGGCTAATGCAATAGCTAAGGCCAATGAGTGGTTTCCAGAGAAGAGTCAAAAGGTCTCTGGTGGCGTTGCCTGCTGGAACTGAAGCTCTTTATACAATGTACTAAGGCTGTTGTGCTGAAAAAAAGGACCAACAAAAAATAGCATGCTAAGCAGGCAGAAGGAAATGATGAGGACATAGAAAAGCTTCAGCCTTGTCCTTCAAAAAGTGTTTGCTGCCCTAAGTTGGTGGACAGCATATGTCCTGTCTTTACAGCAGCAAGTCCTCTCTTACAGTTAGTGTTTATGCTGACCCTTTCAGAGGTGATACAGCCAGAGAAAGAGCATAACTCTCACTTTGGTTCAGCAAATCCACAGCTTGTAGTTGATTTCTCTCCTACTTTTCTCCCCACTTGGCCCAATGATTACCTCCTGATTGGCCCATACACAGGAACATCTTCAAGAGCAGGAGTACCTTCAGCCACAAAAATTACTTGAGACTAGAGCCTGTAAAACAGACAGGCTCCCCTCGCTTGAAGGGCATAAGCCTGATGATCTCATACATGTTGTGTGGGTGCTCTGACCACTGAACCGCGGAGATTCACCACCACTTTTCTTACTGAGCTTTGCATGGTGCCTGGTTGGGAAGGTGTGCTCTGAAAATGCGTGTCAGGTCAGGCCTGGCAAGTGGTGCGTAACGCTTTGTTTGCAAATCCCAAAAGAGG
The DNA here is from genome assembly GCF_000699245.1 of Pterocles gutturalis. NCBI lineage: Eukaryota > Metazoa > Chordata > Aves > Pterocliformes > Pteroclidae > Pterocles > Pterocles gutturalis. The sequence goes on along the minus strand of NW_010133710.1, from coordinate 50,701 downwards.
TTAGATGTGATTTAGGTGCTTGGAGGCTCACCTTGTTAAGACCTTGGCAAGTTCTGGGCTTATATTTAGGAATTTTTCTGGCAGGGAAATAGACCCCTCCAGGCATATGCAGCAGCTCAATGAGAATGCAAATGGTGGTGTAGAGAAGTACAGTGGCAGGTAAGTGGTGCTAGGTGAGTAAACCTTTTTGTGAATCTAGTCCGAATCCACTGCACGTAAATAAGGATAATATCTGAAACGCTAGAACCACGAGCTGAAGGAGGTGCGGACTTGAAAAGAAGGAGGCTAATAAAACCAGGAGAGATCTAATGGCAGAGAAAAATTCCATTTAATGAGCTTATCCAGTGAGGGTTGTGCGGCAATGTTTAATCCTCTGTTAAAAATCATACCCTCTACGCTTGTAGCTTACCTTGAGTTACAGAGAAGGGTGGCTAGAACGTGACTGGCAGAATTGATCATGTCCTGAAGGTGAGTTGAAATCTTACACTGTGTTTATGTAAAAACACAACTGCTTCTTTGCCTCCCTCCAACCCAACCTTGATGCATAGAATTGCTGTGAGTTGCAAGCAAACTAATTAATCTGGTCTGTGCCCGCTCGCCAAATCTCTCTTGTGGTAAGAGCATTTCTATCTGTTTTAAGTGGAAAAAAAAAATAAAAAATTTAAATAAAATTGCTTTGTGTTTCAGATTTGGGGCTATCCGACAGGATTTTGGATAGGAAAAAGGCACCTTGCTGCAGCAGGCTCCCCATATGAGGGCCAGAAGCAGTGCTTCCTATGCTTGTTTGGCTTGGGGCATGCAGATGGATGCACACAGCCACGGCACTTCATGGGAGCTCAGCCCTCTTCCTCTCATGGCATCGTAGATGCTGCTCTGCTAATACCTCGTGGGCCACTACAGCCTGGCTGCCCCAAGAGCACATGGTGAGGCTGTAACCTGCCTTCACTCCATCCCCCTTGCTGCGCCTTAGGGCAGTCAAGCTGGGGACCCTTCTCAAAGGTCCTTTGAGTTTTGGTTCATGCAGCCAGTATCTGTTTTAAGTGCCATGGTAGGAACATTACACTTTTGTGGTGGGTTAACCTTGGCTGGATGCCAGGTGCCCACCAGGCCCCTCTGTCACTCCCCCTTCAACAAAATAAAGGGGGAGAATAAGATGAAAAACTCATTGGTCAAGATAAAAGCAGTTTAGTTAAAGCAAAGGCCAAGGCCACGCACAGAAACAAAAGGCAAACAAAGATGTTATTCTCTGCTTCCCCTCAGTAAGCGATGTCCAGCCACTTCCCAGGGAAGCAGAGCTTCAGTGTGTGCAGCAGCTGCTCCTGGAGACAAACCCAGTAACCAATGCCCCCCTCCTCCTGCCTGCCCTTGGCTGTTATGGCTGAGCTGAGGTCACATGGTCTGGAACAGCCAATCCGGGTCAGCTGTCCCGGCTCCGCCCCCTCCCCGGATGTGTTACAAACCCCCTGCTGGCTGCCAGGGCAGCACTCAGCACTGGGAGGGTGCTGGCTCCAGCTCAGACATGTCTGACACAACTTTATACTTAATATTAGTTGAATCTCAGCAAAATACTTTTATCTTATCCGTTACTAAAAGCTGAGCTGCCTTTGTTGTTGTCAGCAAAACATGTTTTTCTTCTTGGCCTGTCTTTTCTTTTGTGTGGCATCTACATTTTGATGTGGAGAAGATCTTTTAGCATGCAAATGCATCTAACCTCAACAGAGGGGTTCCTGTTGCATGCAGTATGTTTGCACAGTGGTGTTCTGGAAGAAAGCAGGCTTTCCCTATGAAATCCCTACAGATTGATTCACCTTAACCCCAAAAATGGGTGCTATTGTTGTTGCTTTTCTCTGTACACTGTAGAAGAAACACAGGGGAAGAGCAGACATGAAATAGTTTTTTTTCAAACAAACTGCAGACAGAATAATAGATGAAATGTGTCTCTTCAAGGTTTCGGTGTCATCAAATGTTACTGTTGACACTCTGAATGTGGCAATAGTTGTTACACTAATTAGAGTGGTGTAGTTCTAGAAAAAGGAACTGTGAAAAGGCTGTGTCTAGAAGGTACTAATAAGCTTTTGATATGTGTATTTTTGCCATTCTTTATTATTATAATGAGAGTGTTAAAGTGCAGGGGAGAAATCGTGTGTGTCCTTAATAAAGAATGATGTAGCACAGTTGTTATCATCTTGAGTATCATATTCATTTAAAATCAAGTAGGCAACCCAAAGGTTAAGAGTTAATGTTCCTGAACTGTACAACTGAAGCACTATAGTCCAGGTTCTTGTTAGCAATTATTCAAAGTGCTTGGGGTTTTTTATTAGAAACTTCATTTTCCAGAAGAAAGTCCCCAACAACTTTAGCCAGCATTGCAGTGTGATCATTTAACAGCCAGATACTTCTGCACAAAGTGCATCGTGAGGTGTTGTCATGACATAATTTGCTCCTAGCTATTTATATGCTGTTGGATAACCATCCTCAAACATCTTCAACCTCTCTTAAGTTTTCATGGCATGTATCTTTCCACCGAGAATCAGAAAGCTTAAGAAACTCTGTATTTTGAGATTAATGTGAGGCTTATCAGCCAGCAAACAGGTGTACTTCGGGATGGGTGTTCCCAGCCATGTTCTTAAACTCACAGCCTTCTACTCTAGCAGCTAATTTACAGCCTAGCGCCTATGAATCAAGACCTCTCAGTTGTGACTGTTTAATCTGCTAACACGATTTATGGAAGTTACAGTTTAGACTCCATTTGAGCAGCATCAGTCTGTATCAGCTGTAACTCAACTAGCTGCGTTTCTTTCTAAACTCTAACAACACAACCAGAGGGTGAATTTGTTCTTGCTTAGGGATCCTCCCACAGCACAGAAGGACCGCTAAGCCAAGCCACATAGGTATAGTTTCTTTGTCTTTACTGATATGCACATCATTCCAGTTTGATTTTATTAGCACAGAATTTTGATGTTTCTTTAACCTTTGCTGCAATACATACATTTGTGTTTAAAGCAGTCTTTTCATAGCAGTATCCAACAGTCTTTCCAGATCTTTTCAAAACCTTGTACAAGAAGAAGTCACCAGTACCTCCTTGCCTATTGTGCACCATATGCAGAATAAACAAGCTTTGTGACATGCTTTGCTGGTCAACAAATCAAAGGTTTTGATGAACTAGACAGAAACTTAGCTCCACAGTACAGTCTCCTCACTTTTCAACAGCACGGCATGTCTTGGAGTCAGCAGTTGAAGGCTCCTTGCTATTACACAAGGAAGGATACTATCTGATGTGGTTGAGATGCAGTTTCTTCAGAATCGTTAAAATAAAGTGCAAAGAAGAAAATGGGATAGAGCTGAGAGATGGAACAACAGGCATCACCTTTACCAACATTCTCCCTAGTTTGCAGCTGTGCAGATGCTCCAATGATTAAGCTATTTGAAGGAACCCCTCAAAATGAGCTCCTGGCCTGTGCACAGAAGTGACCTAGAAACCAAAGTGGTTCCCCAGGCTCTGACTGTCTCTTGCAAAAAGCTCTTTCAGCCCTGGCATCGGCCCTGCTAAGGGTGAGGGTTGGAGGTGCTGGGCCACAGCAGTACCATGCTAATGCTGACCCATGATGATGGGGACTGTGTTGGGGACACCTTCCTCATTCACTTGGTCAGTAATTGCCAGCATTTAAAAAAAAGAAAACCTGAAGGAGAAAATAACTGTTTGTGCTCCTCTAACTAGCTGGCTCCTCTGACCTCTGGCATGATCCCATCCTTGTCTGATTGACTCATAACCAATTCCGCTTCATCCAAGCCACAGCTGCGTCAAGGCACAGTGAGAGCCAATCAACCCTACCAACTTCATCTGTGTTTCATGACAGTTTAATCACTGAAGACTGTCTCTGTGTTGAAATATTTCCCCTTGGGGTTTTGGATAGCAGGATTATATCAAGGCAAACGGAACCAAAAAGTGAAAAGGCACACGCCCTTATCCAAATCCTTTGGAGCTGATACAAAAACACCTCTCCTGTTGGCTTTGCAGTGAGCATGCGTACTTGCCATGAGCCCTCCACCTCGTGCAGTTATAATGGCTCACAATTCAGCTGAAATGGCTGCATTTTACATTCTTCTTTTCATTGACGTCAGTGATGACGTAAGTTAGAGGATGCAGCCTAGGAACATAGTCAGTCTCAACATCAATGCCAGCTGAAAGGAAGAAAAGGTACTGAACAGTGTGAACTGATGGCAAATGTAGTATTCCCTGGGCCAGATTCACCCTGGTGGCAATAAGGAATTAGTACCAAAGTATTCAGAGTTAGACTGCTCTGTAACCAGGCCAAATGAGAACGGGGTCAGAGGAACAATTTCTATTCCACCAGTGCCTGTTTCAGGTTATAGTTCTGAGTGCACAGTATCATATTTTCCTCCACATTATATTTTTATAGCATCTGACAGTATATGGTTGATGTGAGTCAAATTGCTGTGTTAAGATTCACAAAAAAATGCAAAATGGAGAGATACTAGGATTGAGTACCAAGCACTGCTAACATGGGACCCTTTACTGGAACAACCATCCAGAGACACTTGTTCACACTTTTAGTTTAAAACATCTAATCAAACCAATATTATTAATGTGTACGAAAAAATTATCCAGTACACAAGTAACACTGCTGTAAGGAAAACACTTCTTTCAATGATGTTACAAAAAATTACAGGTCATTGCACCCACCAAAGTTATTTTAGCAGAGCTATGTTGTTAGCACTGGAACTAAGCCATGTTTTCATAGTCAAATGATAGGCCTTTCCTAAGGTCGTGCCCACCCAGTACAAAGCCCACTAAGTGCTTCACTGAAAAGGCTAAATGGAATTCACACTTCTCAGGCGATTGTTTTTGTTACGATCAGTATGAGTATTCACAATGTAATTTTTAAAATCTTGGAAATAAAGCAGGCCAGTATCTAAGAGCAATCATATTACGTGTCAGTTGAAAAGCTTGTGATTTCTGGCTTTCACTTCCAACATATAACATACCATACAATGAAATTAACATTTGTTACCTTACTCTATTCTTTCAATCACATGCTTCTGGCTTACAGTTTTGCAGAAAAAAAAAAAAATCCACTTAAAATAATAGAAATCGAGATTTCACTTTTTCATACTGAGACCTACCAACACTAATGTAACATTATGCATTACATAAGTGGTATGAAGCCTTTAAACAAGGAGCAGCAAAATGGCAGTGCATGGACTTAGGATCCTTCAGAATTCTTTGGATGTTTGTTTTTTAGCACCTCGTTTAGGTAGATCTAGACCAAAACATGGTGCTCACATTGATGAAACCACACTTGCGTTATCCGCCACAAGTGGATCCTGTTAGTGTTAACCTAATTAATAGATAACCCATCAAGAGGTACTTCTAGACAGTGCTAGGCAGGGCCTCTGCTCTACCCCTCAGCCGCTAGCAATCATCAGGGTCTCCCCGCAGGGGATGGCTTTCATGCCATTGCAATGAACAGCCATCACATCCTCCATGAGTTTGTCTAAAATGTTTCTGAATCACAAATATCTCGGACCTTTGTGGCAGCCTGGGCAATGTGTTCACCAGCATAGCCACACAGGTATAGAAAAGGGCAGAGAGCTGTCAGCAGGCTGGCATGTTCATATGGGCTTGCAGGGTTGTCTGGCTTGACTTCAGTAAGACTTTTGTCACCATCATGCATGGCATTCTCGTAAGCAACCTACGGAGAAATACCAGAGGGTAGGTACATAACTGACTGGGCACAATACCCAGGGAAAAGTTTAATGTTTCAACACCTAAATAAAAAAATATCTCAAATACAAAACCCCCTCCTGCCAGGTTCTGTCTTAAAAAGCACTGCTTTTTTTCCCCCTTTTTAGCTGGGTGATGAAACAGAAGGTATGCTCACTACAGATACAGATGATACAATACTGCAGAGAATGTCAGCAGAGTGGAGGAGAGGCTTGAATTCAAACTGATCTGGACAAGCTGAAGAAATAGGCTTGAAAAAAAAGAGAGGAAACTTAATAAAGACGTGCAAAGTGCTAAATTTAGGTAGCAATAGTCAAGCAAAAGCACAAGATGGAGAAAAAACTGGTTAGGGAGCAATTCAGAAAAGAAGACAAGCATTACAATGGATCACAAACTGAGAGGGAATCAACCTTGTCACGCTGTTGCAGAGAAGTCAAACTTTGTGTTGGGTGTTTGGAGTATGCTCCTGTAGGGGAACACAGCTTGCTGGGCATCTGCAGTTGTCTTTCTGCTCCACAAAGCACTAGTCCAGCCTCAGCTGCAAGGATGCACTTTGGTTTGGCTACTGAGGAACAAGGAAAGTGAGGATCTCTCAAAGACATCCCAGAGGCAAACAATCCAAGATGTCTTTTGAGGGAAAATATCAAAAGAGTTAGGCTAGAGACTCCGACAGAGAGCCATCTTCAAGCATGTAAGAGGCCATTGCCAAGAAAAGAAACATCGGACCTCTGTTTCCGCAGTGTCAAGAAGCAGCAACATACTTTAATTGTACCCAGAAAGACTCAGGCTAAAAACACTTTAGCAAAAACCTTCCTAATACCACAGATAGTGAAGCACTGAGGTTCACTGACTGGCAAAGCAGTGAAGCACCCATTATTATAAATCTTATGACCTAATTGGACAAACACCTCTCAAGGACAGCACGGCTGCAGTGAGTTGACCTACCAAGTCCCTTCCAGCCTTTCCCTTTGATTAGCTTGGATGTGCATCATGTGCATGAGGACTTATCTGATGTAGAGTCTTTGCAGGACAGTTTCTCAGGCTAACCAGAGAAAGCAGCTCCAACAAACAGGCAGCAGGATTATTCCCAATATGTCTGATAGGGATGAAAAGTATCTCTGAGGGTCGGGAGTCTTGCTGTTCAGATAGGCTCCTGGTTTGGTTCATTCTTCAGGCTTAGCCCACCACTGGAATGAAAGGCCAGCTTTTTAAAGCACTTTTGTGGTATCACAAATGAGCAAAAAACCCCTTGGCTTTCAGGTTTTTTGAACACTGTAATTCATCCATCCCAGTACCACAATCCACAGGCTTAAATCGCATTGCACATATCAGTGCCATCTTCAGATGAAAATGTTTATCATGTAATGACTCAAAACTGTGTAGTAGCAATTGTGCTTGTTTACGTGACTGCATGCCAGGAAAAGTGGGGGGCATAATTTGTAGTATCTCCATTATAATTTATACAAATCTCAAGTTTCATGGCTGGGAAGTATGGAATTTATACAGATAAATGGTAATGAGCCATCACTAAAAGATGTAAACATAGGTCCATAGTCCCTGGCACTGTGTATTAAGTGCCAGTAGTACATTAAGTCTGACCCAGGAGGGGAAAGGTGGGGTCTGCCTTCTCAAGAGGGCTTACAATTTTTAAAAAGTCTCTCAATCTAAAATTAATCTTTCCAGATAGATATGACATTTTTCATTCTTGTGCACACAGATCAAGGGAAGGCCATGAGTCCATGGTTCATAAAGCAGTTTTTAAAAACTTCTCAGTCTCCTTTGCTTTGGGAAGTGCTAAGATCTGGTCTCCTTTACTCCTTTACTTTGCCTTCTTTTGGCTTTGCCAAAGCCTGGGTTCTCTAGAAAAGGGGGGAAATTGCTTTAAAGTTAATTTTAGATGTAGAAACAAACCCTGACCACAAAAATGCTTTCAAAGGGTCACAGCACTGTCTGGAGATTGATATGTCCTGACATTTCCTAATATTGGGGATAAGGCAAATTCCTTTCACCTTGATGTGAGATAATGAACTTATTCAGGTCTTCTGGGTTAAAAATTATATCCTACAAAATTAAACTTTGGGAGAACTTTTTCCATTGTTGTTCTCAACATTTCTACACCCAAATCCTCCAAAGGTGACTCTGAACTTGTATTCACCATGAGAACGTCTTTGCAGTTGTGGGGCTACAGCAAGAGACATCATGGGGTGGTTTTATCACTAAATCCTGTAACCTTTTCCCAGGTGGTTACCTCCCTGACACATCCGTGGCAACCTGGGCTGTGTTGTCCCAATAATCTCTCCCTCTGGCTGTCCTCTCCTCACAGCCGTGACCATCAGGAACATTTTGATTGTGCAGGAGCAGTGACAGTGCCTCTGCCCTGGCATTGCCGGGTGAAGAGCTGGATGCTCTAAAAGCATTGCTTTAAAAAGCAAGGTTAACCACATGCCCCATTCCCTCACAGCTCCTTACTCATTCCCAGCAGCCCCCTTCCAGCGGGGTGCACCCCCACTCACCCACAGCCTCACCACAGCATCTCCTCCAAGGGTATGGCCCAGAATATTTTTATAGAAGCTTTTCAGATTCCCTGGTCAGGCTTCCACAAGGTTAAAACGATATTTGGTTGTATAAGACAGACAAGGCAGAAAAGGGCATCCAAGTTGGCTAGACTGTTGGAGATAGGGAAGCTCTTGGCAGAGGTTCCCAATATGAAGAGTCTCCTATATGGATCGACCTTCCTCCTGGGACTGCCCAGGTGCTCTGTGAGTGATGCAATTGAAAAAACATGGCCTTTTAAATGCAACCAGTGGGCAAGAGTGGCAGGACCATGGCAAGGTGGGAGGACTGACACCTACTTCAGGGTGAGAAATGCCACGTGGTGGGTCAGTGTCCATGCAGAGGAGGGCCATTGGGCACCCAAAGGTGGTGTGACTTACGCTAGGAAATACTTTGATGTGTTGTGATTTGGTTGCCTTTGGCACAGAAACCCCTGTTACAGTGGTGCTGTATTTTCATTTGAAGGCATATTAAACCATTTTATTTTAAAGATCTATCAGCTAAATGGTAGAGCAAGCCTTTGAGCATGCTGGTAATGCATGCTTTAGGTTACTCTATCGCTGGGAATGGGCCAAAGTGGTTTCTGTCTGTGTGCATATGCATGTGTAATTAGCCCACAAATTCAGATGCAAATAAAACTAACTAGGCAATTAGTGTAAATAATCAGGGCCATGATACACATCACTCTCAAAACATTATTCCCATGCATTGAGAAGACACAGGGGCTGTAAAAAGTTAGAGAAACTTCAACTTTTAAGTTCAATCACGGGGAAGAGGTCTGGGAGAATGTAGATACCCATCTAAAAAGGGAAGCAAAGCCAAAAAGCAAGACCAATTTCCACGCACAAGGAAGTACCTAGGACAGTAAAACCAAGAAAAGAGTGTAGCTAGCCGTGGAGAGGGGGGCCATGGTTTGCAGAGGTTTCTGCTTTGGAAGCAGCTTGCTGCCCTGGGGGAGCCGGCAGGGCAAGGGGCTGCTCCAGCACTCGCTCCTGCTCTCCCGGCTCACCAGCCAAGAGCTCAGGAAAGCCAAGCTCAGGTCACTTGCTGATAGAGATTTTTATATCCCACCTGTCGACTGCACAAGTGAGAGCCTGGGACCACAGTCAGGCATTTAGCCTCCCCTCCCAGATGCTTCAAGGACACACTCACCCATATGCCAGGCTTCAGGGTTTGCACCTTGGGTAGTGCCTGGAACACGTGGACATCCTTTCCTGCAGCCGGCCAGCCCTGTGCATGCAGAGCAGCCTCCAGGGACCTCCATCCAGCATTCTTTTCCTTTCCTGTAATGTGTCATGGTCATGGCCACAGGTGCCTTCGCAGTGGTGGGGGTGGGCGGCACTTTGTAAACTGGTCTTCAGCCCTCCTGCCCTTGTATCACCCAGCATGAACCGGGACATGCTGCAGCGGTGCAGACTCCTGCTGACAGTGGTAGCCTGTTACTATCACTGGAGTCATCCTACCAGCATTAGTAATGATGGAAAAATTCAGGGGGGAAGCCTGGAGGGCAGTCTCCCGAGATACTTTCTGCAGATGCTTTCCCAGAATGAGACAGCAGTTTCACAATATCCAGTGGTCTGTTTCTCGTCTACCCCGATACTGAGGTCAAAGGAGTTGTAGGCTCCAGCCACTGCTCACACACCTGGGCAATGTCACATTCTGCCAGGAGATGCAAGGGAGTGGAAACATGCAGAAAGATGATACCGTCAAAAATCTATGGCTGTAATATTTATTAGCGCAATTTGTGAAGAGAGCAACACCCACCAGAAGATGCAAAATAAAACAGAAAAGTGTGGAAACTGTAAATCTTTTTGAGAACAACTTGGGTAAGCCCTTGTTAAGTTTTATCACAAAGAAGGACAAACATCACAGAAATTTCAAACATCCTTTTTTACTGTTCCTAGCCTTATCTCTTCTCTAAAGAGCAGGCTGGAGCCCACCAGAGAAAGGACACCCTGTAGCTTCCCCAGCTGCTTCTCACTCTGCTATTTTCATCCCCTGCACTTGTTTTGCACCAGGAGGTGCTGCTTCTTTTTCGATCCCAACAACAAAGGCACACACACTTTCAAGACAGATAACTGTTCATTAATACGGCCACAGGTAAGGTGACTTATAAGACCCGATGCCCCACCTGATGATGGCGAGCCCATGATAGTGGGACAGGCACTGGTGAGGGCGTGCAGCTCCACGTTCCCATCTGCTTCAGCAGCACCCGGCACATGGTACAGCTGCACCTATCTCTCACTAGAAGAGAGGGTGAGTCCCTGACCAGCTGGGTGAATCCTTGACCAAGCTGTTTTTCCACATATCCCATGTTTCCACAGCAGACTGTTTCCTTGGAATGCCAGAGAAGTCACGATGCAGCCACCCTGTCCTGCTGGCTGAAGAAAGTCCCAAGCACAGAGAGGCCGATGTAGTCTTCCTGAAGGACAAAATTTTTCACCGTGAGGATGGTGAGGCACAGGAACAGGTTGCCCAGAGAAGCTGTGGATGCCCCACCCCTGGAGGGGTTCAAGGCCAGGCTGGATGAGGCTTTGGGCAACCTGGGCTAGTGGGAGGTGTCCCTGCCCATGGCAGGGGGGTTGGAACTCGATGATCTTTAAGGTCCCTTCCAACCCAAACCATTCTGTGATTCTATGATTCTATGAGTCAAACCTCTCCATTATCTCCTTCCATGATGTGAGCCACAGCCCCATGTCACCCTGGGTAGCAGGGTACACAACAAGCCCAGCAGATCCTGTGGGAGGACGGGGCTGTGCATTGTCCATGGGCTATTCAAGGGATGCTTCAGCCCTAGAGAGTGTCGTGGGAACAGTGCTGAAATCCTTTTGCATCCTTTGTCTGTAACAACCTGGCTGCATACCATTTTTCTGTAGGCTAAGAATAAATTGGTGGGAACAGTCAAAAACAAGCTAGAATTTTGTAACACGATCATTTCTGGGCTTTGAAACATGATCAGTTTAAGTTTAATCAGCAGTTCTCAACTGCAATGGCATTGGGTCAGTGCAGTGGTTCTTGAGGTTTACATTGAGCTATAGTTTTGCTTGGAAATATCACTGATAGCAAAATGGACATTTCCTACTAATTCCTGGAAGGGAGAAAATCACTTGTTTTTCCCTCTAATGAACACCTCCAATCTCAAGCACCGAAGGGGAAGGCAGGTTGGAAAAATAAATTAGTTGTGCCAAGTGTTGCCCTCTCTTCTTTTGCCCCTGCCCTCTCCAATGGTCATGCTCCCCAGAGAATGTGCAAGAGCATCCCACAGCACTTTCCCACACAGTCATCTGCTTCAGGAAGGAGGCGTATTTTGAAATAGTCACTGTGCTGGAGGCAAAGGTTTGCAGCTGAAAGCACAAACGAATGGAGGGGATGCACCAAGGACACTCTGTTCCTGCATGCTAACATATGTGTGTGCATATAAGAGAAAGTAGTGATGTAGAGATGATGCCGTTGGAGCACAGGAAATGTTTTGCTGCATCTGCACCTGTTTGGTACTGAGTGGAGATGCAGACAGAGTTCATCTCCATTAGCAGATGTCTTTTCGCCTCCAAAATTACTGATTGTTCTTTTCATGCACATCTACAGGACTTATGTACTCTGTCTGGTTCAGAATGGTGTCCAGTCAGGTGCTAGAGCCATTCATAGCACCGCATGTATGCAAACTCCAGCCCACAGTCTGTGTTGCAATACTATTACATATTACCTGTCACCACACCTCCTTCCCACCGCTTAGCTACCTACACCTTAATTTATGGAGCATGATGAGTGGCGTGGCTTATATACTGAGAAAAGCGTGCTGAAGGTCTCCACGTGTACTTACCACTTAACATCAACTTCACTAATTCAGATGAGCAGGGAATCTAGTAGTTTGATTCCCAATATGACTGGCACTGCCAGGCTATGCTGGGTAACAGCCCTTCTGAGCGCTTGTTTGCAGAGCCTTGCACAGTGTTCAGGGCCCCAGGCAGGGCAGGGGAACACAAGCCACTGACTCCACATGTGTGGTGTGACTGGATGTGCTGCACGTGTGATGTTGAGTCATCTGCATGCATGCAGATGGCCGGTCTGTCTGGCAGCAGGACACAGGAGCTGCTGTCCAGGGAGGATCTCTTTTGAGTCAGTACCTGGATCTATCCCCATGTGCTCATGCCTCAACACATCACTGGTTGCCAATATGGAAGCAGCTTGCTATCTTTTCCCACTACCACCTGTCCTGCTGTCATGCAACTTAGTAATGCTTACTGTCAAGGTTTCATTGTGGCTAATTTATGGACACACAAGTTTTATCTTAGGTTCTTAGGTGTTACTGGTGTTACCAGTTTCACTGACTATAGATTAGTCAAAAAGCTTCATAGATGGTGGCACTTAATAATTGTCATTTGATCATTTTAAATGCTAGACATGATCAAGTATTAATATAATGATGATGACAGAGATATGCTATTGTTCGGTGAATTATAATCTAAGTAACAACAAAATTTCACCTACCCATCTTCTAAATACTTCTTGAAGTACAAATATTGACAGAAAGCTAACTATTCTCAAATGCCACAAATTTACCCAAAGTATCTGTGTACAGTTTACACTTAATTTCACAGCTGCAAGTTGACTCCAAATCAATGATCTGATCTTTTTTCTACCTGTGTTTGCAAAAGCCATATGAACTAGTGACTAAAGGAGATAAGGACATATTTATGAAATTTTACACATCCCCAGTGACAACTCAGCTCAAATAACGTGTACCGCTTTGACATTCCCCTTTTATAAAGGAGCTTGAGATGATGCCCACAACCAAGCAGAGCTGGGTTCTGTGGTCCTGGAAGCACCTTTCCAGTCCTGTTGTCCTGCGTGCCGAGTGACTTATGAGAATGAGCTGAATTGTTTTGGTTTTTTTTTTTTTTTGTGACTATTCAAATAATTCCAAAAGCACAAGCTCACTTTAAAGCATACAGAAGCCCAGATTTAACTGCAACTATAGGATATCTCATTTGGGTTAAAATTACTGATCAGGATGCAGGAAGGGACACAGCTGGGTTTCTGGAGTCTGACATGCTAGCATTTAAAACTGCACTGCTGGTGTCTCGGTGAGGAGATTTCTCAGGTCCACTGAATCATTGGGAATTTTAACCACTAGCTTTATGGTGCAAGAATATAACTTCTAGAATTAGGTGAAGTCAGTGGAATTATTCATATTTGCAAGGACATCGCTGAGATCAGAATCTGGCTCTTGTTATCTTTCTTAGTGAACTATCAGATTTAGAAGCAGAACCTCAAACTCCCATCTCCAAGCCTTTGCCTTCAGCATCACCCACTGCTCTGTTGAGCATCCCAATGGGCATTTCAGCTCCTAGCCCTGCATCTCCAAGCCTGCTGCCCCACATCCTCCCCTGAGAGGGCTGCTCCCATCCAGGGTGGAGCAAGTTGCCTTGTGCCTGCTGGTCTGTGGTAACCCTCTGCCTCTGCATATCAAAGGCATCTGGGGCAGCAGCTTTTGCAAAGCAGCTGATGAGAGGCAGCTTGCCAGGAGGGATGCAAGGCATGGGAGACGCAGGCTCCCAAGGACCCTAGAAGCATAGGATCCAAAGCAACCACCTGAAGCTGCTTGTGCCTGTGAGTGGCCTTGCTGGCTTTTCTTTTTCAAGGGCTTGAGATGGGGGTGTTTGTAGTAACCCTAAGCATCTCACATAGTGCCCATGTTAAAGTACCCGCTGTCTTGGCTGTATAGGCAATGGCTCCTCCAGTGCACCTGTGGCTGGCTACTGCAGCCAGCCGTTCTGCAGGGACCCTTCCCTCCCCGGGGCTGTGCAGGAGAGCCTGCCTTGCTTCATCACCCACGCTGCGCTGCGTGCCTCAGGTTGCGTTGTGCATGTACCCACGCACACACATACCCCTTCTCCCCTTTCACCTCCTCCTCTCCGGTCCAAATGCATCCATGAGTCACTATGGGAAGTGCACCTGATGATCTCAAAGCCACAGCACCAAACAGGAAACATTGCAAAGCCACCTCGCATGAAAGCTGAGGACCAAACCAGCTAAAGCCTAACTGGTCAGATATTCATATCGGGCTTTTTATCCATTTTCATGGTGTTTTCCAAGCAACGGTAGTTCTTTGCTTCATGACTTTGACAGGCGTTCAGATTTTGAAGTAGTACATAAAAATTTACACCTGTGATGTTACATGATGTGTCTGAGGGAACAAAATGCAAATAACTGAATTGTCGTAAGAGAGGAGAGGTTATTTATAGTGTAAAGGTTGCTTTTAATCTGCAGATGTATCTGGCATCAATTGGAAAAGAGAAGTGTCATATAATCACAGAGCAGGAGCATTAACTTTTGCTATTGGTGCTGTTCATGCACCATTAAAAGGGACGGAGAAAGTCATTAATGAAAAATTAAATTGTCATGAACTCCAACAATATTTCAGTGACCGTGTATGCATGTATTCAGACGAATTTAAATTGGCAGTAGCAGATGCTCAGTTTTCAAGGAATAGTCATACTGGGCCTCACACATCAGTGAATTTTTTGTAAAGTTTATGTAGGAAACTAGATCCACCTTACACCACTGAAAATGCGCATTAAGTCTCACTGTACTCTGGCTTCATATGTCTGTGGTCAGGTTTTTCTGCAATGCTTTCTGTGTCAGTAAAAGCATTTCTTTCCATTTGTATACATTTTAAAGTAATGCTAGAAATTATTTTTAATAATACAAATGCTACCCTGTATAGGAGCAGAGCTCTCAAGATGCAGTTGAGGGCAGTAAATCCTATTTTCTGCCGAGATGAACAGGTTTTGCAGGCTGAACGTGCCTGAAGGCAGCTGTACTCTACACGCCCAATTTTTCACAAAACACAGCAAGACAGGTTCATGTCTGGTGTAATCCCTTTGCCTCCAGAACATTTCCATCTTGGCAAATTGGCCTTAGAATAAAGCAGTATGCTTTTCACTTGGGTGCCAGTTTTTCTTCTATTTCCCCTCAACCACATCAGCTTCCTGGGCTTGGCCATTTTCCTCGGATGGGCAGGGCACTCTACAAGGTCAACTTTGAGCAGTCCAAGACAGAAAAATAACACAAATCTTCCTTCAACGGAGAATTGGTACAAAAATCAGAGATGGGCAGGACATTGTGGTACACACCTTGTTAACAGATCCTACGTGGAAGTGGTTTTGGCCGGAATCTCACCAAACACCCCTTTTCCTTGCGGCTTGGAGCTCCCACGCCTTTGCACTCATGCAGACGATCTCTTGTGCATCACAGGGTGGTGTGAGCCAGACCTGGAGCCTCACGCTACTTTAATGTGGCGGCCTCAGGTTTGGATTCAGTTTAGGATTTGGAGCATGAGCTAGGAGTTCATCCATATGAAAACACAGCCAAGTTCGCTGCTGCTTCCCCGTGCCACGGCAGTCCTCGTTTGTGGCTGCGCGTCCACCTCTCTTCGGCTACGCCCATGTGAATTGTGCCTCGCCACAGGAAACGGGCTGATCCAGTTAAAATTCTCCTCTCTCCCTGTCCACATGCAGAAATGAAGACAGAAACTGCTGCCTCTGTGTTGCTCAATGTGCCAGGCATTTGAAAGGGGGTTTAGGTAAACATGGAGCCAAAGTGTCTGTCTCCACCCACTCTCCTTTTGCCAAAGAGGCAGGAGGGGAAAAAAAAATGTAGCCCCTGTCATTGTTCTCTGATTTCAGTGGGTTGCTGGATGTCTGTGCATGCGTGCATCTAGCAGAGTTTCTGCTGTGAAACACCTCCCTGTTCTGGAGGCGAAGAGGTTCCTTTCTGTGTGCACAATTGACTCAGAGACTTGTTTGTCCTGCAGGAAGAGTTGCAGGATTAACTTTGAATACTTTGATATTCGGCGATGAAAAAGCTCACGCTGATGTGGGGATTTTGGGAGGCTCAGGGTGTTCTTCTTTCTCACTTTTTATGCACCTAGAAGCTGGGCATGATTGACAGATTGCAGCTTCAGTCCTGGAAAGAGTCTCTGGAGCCTTTATCCAAAGAGCAGCAGAGGCATTGTGAAACCTGGTCCTCCTCTACGGAAAAATCAAGCAGTCGGCTGCAGGCGTGAAATTCACAGTGCCAGGTTAGACTCTAATGATCAAATTCACAGCTGTGAAAGGCTTCGGTGCAGTCAGCTGGAGCTGCCAAAGAGGCACATGTAAAGCAGTGCCCTTCTCCCAGGTAGCCAAAAGGTGCATCTCTCAGGCAGCAGCTCACCCTCCTGTATTGGTGCCTGATTCAGGAATGAAGCAGAGCAATTTGGCCGGTGTACACACATCTCTTTTTGGTGACAAGAAGGGAGGAGGAAATGCTGATAGCACCAGCCTAGTGCTCATTCAGGAAGAGGAAGACCTAGACACTGGAGCTTGTTCAACCTGAGGAGATTCAGATTCACAGCTCCAACCCAGTATAAGCTCTCTGGGACATCTAAAGCATCTCAGGGCACTATGACCTGAACACTAACTAAGCTACATAATAGGCTGCATAGTGTGCTAACTTGGATATTATTCCTAACATCCGGTTTGTAATCCATAAGTATTTAGGCATGCTTTCTGCCCGCATTCAGAAACTACAGATCAAAGCTGTGGTTCTCAGACTGCCCAGCACAAAACCAAATCTCTCCAGAAGCAACAATGAGAGATGGAGTGGTAATGGGGCAAAGGATACAAAGGCGTAGGGTGCATTTATTTCACATAGAAGAGAATTTGATTAAAACATTTGTCTGTAAATCTGCTTTATTTTTTTATTCCTGATACAAATAACTTCCTGTAATTACAGATTAAGTATTTCTTCTTGGAAGCAGAGGAAAAAAACAAAACTGAAAAGCAGCTGTTTCCTATTGCTATCTAAGATGAGTGTGGTTGCTACTGAATTTCTTTGCTAAACCTTCCAATAGGATATCCACACCTCCATACATGCATGGCATGAAATACACTTGAGAAAGCATTGCCCCTCTGGAAGAGTAGGGGTAGATATGATTCTCTCTTTGAGGGTCTCAGAAAAAAAAAAAAAAAAAAAAAAAACCCCTATATACCAATCATATAACTGTACTACTTATTTTCCCATTATTTCAGGAATGCCCTCAGCTTGGCTTTCAGTATCAAAAATAATCTAACACTCCATCTTTAGGAAGAACCTTTCTGCTCTTCAAGACACTAAGGGAAGAGAATGTTTCTCCAGCTGCCAAACTCATGGAAAATACAGAACTGATCCTATCTCAAAATGGGTTTCATTTCAAATAAAGTAATCAGTGTAATGCCAAAAAAAGAGCAAATCAAATTTTATAGTCAGTTATTTACATTAGACCTAGTTAAGAGCTTAATTGTCTACAAGTGGGCAGGCAAACTGCAGCATCGTACATTTCTTGAGTAGACTGGGGTTTGTACCCCTCTGTAAGCTCCCCATAGCTGAGACATGAGAAGGACTGAGCGTTACATGCCCAAAGCTGTGCCGCTGTCCTACCAAGGTCTGGTGACACTAGCAGATCTTTAAGGGCAACACAGACCAGACTGACTTTAGCTAAACTTGGGTGACATCAGCTGATGCTTTACCTGCCTAATTTTAGAATACGAAACATTTTCAATGAGCTAGCATTGATAGAAAACTGTCATGTTATTTTAAACTCTGGTTTGAGTTGCATCATTCCCATGCAGTCAATGTAATGTCAATAGCTGGCAGGGCGGGACAGCCCATCCTGGGTTTGAACATAATGATATTTAGAAGTTTGTCCTGCTGGGGGCTGTCTTCCTCCT
Source organism: Pterocles gutturalis (assembly GCF_000699245.1). Classification (NCBI taxonomy): domain Eukaryota; kingdom Metazoa; phylum Chordata; class Aves; order Pterocliformes; family Pteroclidae; genus Pterocles; species Pterocles gutturalis. The sequence continues at coordinate 32,650 of NW_010133710.1, read as the reverse complement.
GAGGAAAGCTGTGCATTCACCTTTAAAATATAAATGTTATTGGGAAAGTGAAGAAATGGCATCTGATTTAAGAAATTATGGACTAATTAGAGTGGGCAATAGTTTTTCATCAGGACTCTGTTGGATGAAAAATGCAGATTTGTCAACACTGAATCTTTCCAGAAATGTCCCATTTCACAAACTTGTTTTCACACACAAAACTGAGGAGAAATTCCCTGAAAATTAAAATCTTTTGTAACATTTTCAAAATTAAGGAGTCAGTGTTTCTTTACAAAACAACTTTTTGTTTCGAGATGCCATTCAACTTTCTTTGAAATAAAATTGAAAACATTTTTTAAAATCTCAATTTCAAAATAAAACAGTTCATTTGGACATCAAACAGAATATTTCATTTAAGTGGTCAGAAAGGCTTTTTATTTTTTGGAGCTGCTGATGAACCAGAAAAATTCTTTTTTTTCCATGACTCTGATATATGCTGTGTCGAAGCTGCTTTGATATTTGATATTTATTACCTTAATCTTATTTGTGCCTTAGCATTACTGGCTATAATGGCTCCATCTTTGCCTGATGTTAGAAGTTTAAATGATGTGGGCCTGAACAGTGCTGGGATGGAAGCCCACTCAGGGATCACAAATACTGTTGACATAAACTAAGCAATTATGATGGGACTGCTGACCTGCTAGACAAAAAGAGAATAATCATTCTGGTCACTGACAGTCACAAAACATGGGTGTAAATAGAGGATATAACAGTGACTCTTAATTAGAGGAGAATCTGAATGTAGGAGAAAAATCAACTGAAAAGAAATTGAGAGATCTTATGGCATTCAGATTAACTTTGAACCTATTTAAAATTACATCCAAGAGCTGATGAGCAAGGTGTCATGCTTTCAATGACTAATAAAAGTAGTCTGAATCTGAATTCAGGTATTTGCTTTTAGCAAATAACATATGTTAGAGCTTTGAATATGCTGACTTGTAACTACAGGAAAGCTGCCCGTCATCTGCATTTTGTATCTCTTTTTTTAAAGCAAACAGTAGGGAATGTTGGTCTTTATGTGGCTGGTTTTCAATGCATTAAGAAAAATACCTTTTGGTGTTTTTTTAAAAAAAAAAAAAAAAAAAAAAGGAATCTTTTGCCACCAGAAACCCAAAATTATCACATTAGGACCACCCTGGCTGGCTTCTCTGCAGAATTCTACCTTCAAGCAAGTAGTATGGATACAGAAAGCTATGTTTAAACTGAGAAGACTATATAGTTTTGTACTGGATATTTTATTTCTCTGCTTGGCTTTAAAATAGTAGTCATTCTCAAAGTAACTGAGTATCATACAGACTCTACTCTTACTGCATAGGGAAGTATTATCTCTCATTTTCAGAGAGAAAACAGCGTTCAACTTGCGGAGAGAGCAACTTCTGAAAATCCAAATTTTAGGAAGGGAATGAAGGTCTTTGGACCTCCAGCATGCTGCAACAGCCACAAGCCTGTTCTTCCTGGCAAGGGCTGTTGCAGGCATCAGAGCTGGAAATCTGCCCTTTTCTCTTGATTTTTATCTGTGGGCAGGACCAGGGCAGGGCAACCCACAAGAATGACCAGCCATTAAATTCCTACACAGTTCTAGGTTTGGATTCTAAAGCTGCACTCACTAAGCTTCACAATTTGGATTCAAGTATTTGTTTCAGGGCTATTTATACTTAAACAACGAAATCTGATCAGATAGCAGCTAAGCTTTTGAACTGTATTCCTTCTTCTTAGCGGTCTAGTAATCTGTCCATGGTAAGTGTGTTAGATACAGTGATCACTGTTAGAGTGGGTTCAGACAGTTCCACATGGAAAATACCTTATGTTCAGATACTGAGAAGTGCAATGCTCAGGACACATTTTTTGGAAGTGGGCTTTAATTCTAGCTACAAGGACAGCATGAGCCTGTGTTCCAAGTGGTACAAATTGTGGGATCAGGTCCTCGAGACAGAATATCAAAGTCAGATATCTACATGCTAATTCGTACAGGAAGCTGAACAAATAGTCTCAGAGCAAACATCCACAAGGGACACGGAGGATATGAAAGAAGGAGTATTTTCTTCAGTTTGCTCCTACTTGTGTTTGGTTTCACCACTCAGATGGCCAGAGCAACCTTCCCTCCATCTCCTTGTCAGGACATACATTTATGCTCTGAAGTTCTGCCAGAAGGCTTTGGTTTGCCATGGGGGGCTCACAGGAGGCTCAGCTGCTTCTGGAGAAAGGGCCATATTTCAGATGCATCTTCATCCCACATCTCCACACTGCTCCATCCAAGCATGGAGACATCCCACACTGCTCTCTCTGTGCATGAGCTTTTAGCACTGTGACAGCATGTTCAGGTGTGTGCTTCAGGACTGAACACATCAGGGAAAAGCTGGCAGGTCATCTAGGTGACCCTCCACCAACACAGGAATTTTCTCTGATACATTGTCCCCATGGAATATGCAGCTCTGATCAGGTGCTCTGGGCGAGTGACTGGGGTCAGATGAGAGACACCTGATTTGGAAATCTTGTTGAATTCTTCCCCATTGCTGTGAATACTGCCTGCTTCAAGCTATCTGGTAAGTACTTTCGTCATTGTGACTAATGACCTCCCAGAAGAAAAGGAAAAAGACATAAAGTGGAGCTGCATTCAGGGACAGGTGGCCGTGCCCTGCCCCTCCAGCTTCCTCGCAGGCAAACTGCAAGGGCTCTCCTTTGTGAAGAAGCTCTTTGAAACTTCACATTTTAAATTTCCCATTTTCCTTGCAGTACTGTTTATACAGTGGTCCTCTGGAAATGGTCTAAAGCTTTACTTGCACCCCAAAAATGTAATCCAGGTTTTATTTTAAAATGCATCTTTTGATCAAGAAAGCAACCAATACCATTAGCAGAAAAGCAGTTAGATGGCAGCTGCATGAAAGAAAAGTTCTGCTCTGGGTTTTTCCTGGACAAAACCAGATCATACTAATAGGAGTCTGTACACCTGGCACAGCTTTCCATATAGAGCCTTCAAAGTGCTTACAGAGGATGCAGCTACTAGTCTCTTTTACAGAGCAAAACATTGTGACACAAAGGGACTCGCCAAAGCTGAAAATGAACTCCAGCTCTTCTGCGAGCCAGGCCACCAAGCAATCTGCCATCCTTCTTTGCCTAACCTGCAAGAGGGGGGAAGGTGAGGAAATAGTAATTTCCCCCATCACATCCAAGAGTTAAGTTCTGCTCGCTTTGATCTCTGGATGTTACAGCTCAATCATGTCCATGTGGAGTCACTGCTTATCTTCTGGAGGGCTGAGTAGCCCGTGGTCCTTTTTGAACAGCCCACTTGCAGTTTGGCTTTGTTACTCTTTTTTCTCTTTTTTTTTTTTTTCTATCTTTTCTTTTCCCTCTTAGATTTTGCAGGAATAATTGAGCCCCTTTTGTTTGTCTCTGAGGAGGGGAAACTCAATGACTGATAATTACCTTGCATGCCATTTAATGAAATTGAAGGAGCACAGTAACATCCATAATCTAACTCTTCTAGCTTGTTAAGCCCTAGTTCTGCTTATTTCCAACTGTTAATATTCAGACACAAATGGAAAAAGGTTAAAAGGATTCAGTGAATTTGTAACTAACGTGCCCTTTGTATATATGAATTCTGAGTTGTCTCTACTGGACATGGTGTATTGGTTAATCTTGCTATGAATACCAAAATTACCTCCTTGTTAGCAGGACTCATTGCTGTTATTACTGTAGCCCAGTGAAAAGGGCACTGACTTAGGTGCTAAGAGACTTAATTTCTCACTACATCACTGCTACTGTCCTGCCATTTGTCCTAGGACACATTCCTGCATCTATTTATTCCTGTTTCCTTTACCATCTTGTGCTGCCTTGTGTATGTAGAGGTGAAGCTGTTTGGGACAGAGAACTCTTATATAAAACTCAGTGTCAGGTACAAGGGAGCCTGATCTCAGCTGATGTCTTAATGAAGTGGCAACAAATGCCAACCAGCTAAATGAAAAGAAGTTCCATCCAAAATTAATGAGCATACTCAAAACTGAGCATACTCTGTACAAAGTTTAAACCAGCTTTATCAGCTGCAGTTTCAGCAATCTTAGGTTATGTGGTGCAGGAGCTGGCACATTCTGCAGCAGCTTCCCCTACATTTTAAATATGGAGACCTTTAATAAGCATCGAACAAGAGCCAACACAGTTGAACCCATGCCTTTTCAGTTTTATCTTCCTTCCAGTCGTTCTGCTTTCATCCCATCACTTTCCATGCCCAGCAGAGTTTTGCACTGAAAATGAAAAAATGAAAACTCGAAAGGAGAAGTTATCATGGTGGAAGACTGAGACACGATCAGAGGTTACCTGGACTGAAGGTGTATGAGTTCTGCAACTGTATTGAGAGAGAGAATGATCAACAAGAAAAGAAAAAAAAGTGGGGAGCGGAGGAGAAGAGAGGCAGCACTTTATTTATTAAGTGCCATCAATTTTTAAGGCATATGGCAGAAATTCCTGAACCAAGCAGTTCATAGTTTAAGTGTTAAATTGTACCTTTAAGTGGAAAAAGCCCACACTGAGGCCAAGAAACCACTTACTGAGATTTCTCAGAATGTTTTCCAATGATGCTGGGGTCTGCCTTCCTCCCACTACTCCAGTGGAAAAGGACGGTGTCTCCATAAATCACAATTCCCTTTGAGGCCAGTGTCATCCACACAGATGTCCTCTGCCCCCTCCCAGACTGCTGCTTCACCACCAGAGCCGTGTCTTTGCAGTACTCCACACTCTCAGGAAAGAGCCAACACCAAGAGAAATGCAGAGGGGCAAGACACTGTCAACCTAGCAAAGGAGTGAAACCATAAAACCATCACCCCCTCATGAAAAGGACCACAGCTGGTGGGTAGCAGATGGTGCAAGCATAAGGACTACTAAGGAGTTGCTACCATCCATAGCTAAGCTGTCCTCTCTCCAGCTGGATCTGTTATGTTGGTGTACACCTTTTCATCAGAAAGTACCCACTATTTTCTGCAATGTTGACTCTTGAAGATTGTTACTTTTGGTTGTTTTAGGGTTTTTTTCATGTTTATGTGCCTGTAGCTGATGAAGTTTGGTCACTGCTGGTTGGACCTCAAATATCTATGGGAAATTACAACAGGCACTTGTCTTGGCTAACACAGGGCAATGGCCTGCAGATAATTTGAACATTTTGTGATCCCATCCTACCATGCCTGGATACCTAAGGATTTCTCTGAAGTGCAACAACTTACGTGGTGGGACAAAAGTGTAAGAAAGACCTTGTATTCCTGCCTGAAAGCTGGATCCACCTCACACAGGTACAGTCTTACCACAGAGGACTTACACACTGCAGGCATCGAGCTGCTCTGTACTAACTCCTTGACATCTACAAAACCAGAAACATCAATAACAAACAGTGAAAGAGTGATGGGTAACCCTTTCGCTAAGGATGTGGGGTGGAAACGTGACATGTAAAACCCTCTGAAGCATTCCCAATGCCATGCTTGAGTGTGGAGCCACATGAGGCACACAGCCTTCACCTCTCTCTCTCTCCCTCTCAGCACATTCGCTTGCTTTTTGGTATTTTGCCTGTGTTGGTAATGAAAAACTGACTTTTGTCATCATCTAAAAGCACTATCATGCATTGGAAACAGAGGGAGAAAAGAAAAACATGACCCCATAATCTGAGAAAGCTGCAGAAAGGTAGTGAGCCCTTCTGACAGAGCTCTTGGAAGTCTGTTCTCCTACCACAGAAAGCAGATAAAATCTGGCTGAGGACAATAATATTTGGCCTAATATGACCCTTAGAGTAGGATTCAGAAAGAAATATGTGGCCTTGCAAGCACAGAAAGGTATTAAGGCATCCACCCTAGAAAGGGCCATTAAGCTAAAAAGGCTGCTGATTGGAGGTGTTTGTTTTCTCTACCCATATTTTTCATACCGGGAAATGTAAGACTGTTTGTTGCCTTTTCAGAAAATACCAAGGTTATAATGTCTACTATGCCAGAGTATGAAACAAAAAGAAAACAAGAATTCACTTCTGGTTTACAGCTGCTGTCCCAATAGTTGTATATGCACCAATAAAGTATTACAATGGTCCAGAGACACTTATTTGCCAAGCCACAAGCACATCATGCTCCAGAAATAAAGAAGGGCCAAAAGAAGAAAAGTCAGTTCCGTTGGAACTATGTTAAAAAAGCCTCCTTAGCTTGGTTTGAAACCATGTATGCTATTGCCAATCTTGTGATACTGTAAAATTCTAGTCTTCCACCCCCAAACCACGAAATTAAATATATATGCACTAGGTATTTTATTTGCCTTCTACAAGCCCCAAAGGTTCAAATGTACAATATTCTCCCTGCCATCACGAGGGCCTAGCGCATTTTTTTTTAAACAAAAGCTGCAATTATTATGTAATTAAGTGGCTCTAGGCAGTGAGCCTTAAAAAAATACCCTTCAGAGGATTACTTTCAAACGATGGAAGATGATGGCAACGCTGGAGCAAGAGAGCCAACAGAGAAAAGTGTGGCAGGGAGATCTGTGTGAAGGCTCAGGTGAGAGCAGCTGAGCAGGGCTGGTGACAGTTTTGGCTGACCCAGAGCAAGCGGAGTCCGTCCCGGGAGACCCAGGGAAGAGAGCAGCACATACACAAACCTCCAGCCTTGGCATTTGGCTGCAGCTCTGCTGTGCTTGATCTGTAATTCCTCTGGGAAATCCCACTGAGATTTTTGGCTGAGGCTTTGGAACAACTGGAGAGGAAACTTCATCGAGCCCTCCGCCTGTTTGGAGAACACTTTATAAGTTTATGCTATGCTGACTGAACACTTCTGCAGTGCAAACACCAGCTGGTAGACTTCTAACATATAGGCACGGCAGTCAAGGTTTGCAGAAGGGCTGCCAGGAAAAGATAGTCCAGTGAGCTGGGGTGCAAGGTGGCTCTTGTTGGCATGAGCTTTTGTGGATCTTATTCTTTCGCTCTGCAGCTGCGAGCCACGGTCGTTCCCCAATGGGTAGATGGAATCTGTTGTTTTCTCTCAAGAGAGTTACTAATCTTTTCAGCTACATAAATACACTTCTATTATTGTCTGAGTAAATTGCCTTGGAAAACTGTTTCTTCAGGAAAATGAGCTGAAATTTCTTAAAAGGAAAATGTCAGTATATTTTTCATAATTATTCCAGTACTTTTTCTACCATTGTTTATAGTAGAATCTCAATAGCTAGGAACTAGCATATAAACTGACATTATCATAACTGCTTAAGAATCTGAGCTTACCCAATCCCAAATAAAAAGTGAGACTTGTGCACCTCAATCTCCCTTGCTCCTCTGCAAATCTCACCTAGATTTCTTCCCAGATTATCATCTGTGTTCATTCGCTTGTTATTACAACATTCCTCTTGGATGGCGAGGAACTCTGAAAATAAAAAGATTATACAATCCCACTGTCAGCATCGCACTTCAGTGCTCACATCCAGCCCTTCCCAGAAAGATTCCAGTTCAGCAAGGTATTTATCCAAATGCTTAATTCCACATACAGCAGTCTGTACTCACTCTGCCCCCTCCAGCATTAAGATGAGGGGTTTGCTCTGGCAGTGGGAGAAGCGAGGCAGCATTTAACAGATCTGGATATCAAGTGGTCTGAACTGCCAGAAAATCAGGGCAGAAGCCAGAATAGGGATCTGCTCTATTTCATACACAGCATTAGGTGTTTGTGATATTACTGGAATTAATAACTCTTTCAATACTTAAAATTAGACAGCCTTTTGAATCATTTATTTTGTGAAAAGAAGCTGTGCAACAGGAACTATCTAGATGTTGTTTCCGAACAAACTGCACTGTGATTTTACCAGGAGGTCTGAAAGTGGAAGGCAGACAAGTCCAGAGCAGATTTGCTGATATGCCTATGGATGTCTGTTGAATCTGCCTTTACATTGCAATAAAATATTCAGTCAGGAAAAAACGCATACCTAAGCATTAGAGAAACCATAGGCAAACCTGTACCTTATGTATATTATTAATTTCGGCATCTGGACTTTCACCTGAGGAATAATATGGGCACTTAATGGACGCAGTTTGGCTCTGTTCTCAACAAGTATGTTTATTTGTTATCGGAAGGCTAATAATAACATCCCAACAGCGATTTGCATGGAAAATTCCTACCTCTAGCTGCAGTTATTAAATCATAATAGTGGGAGAGACTGTAATAAGTGTTGAGTCTGATGCTGAAGTTACCTACCCAAACAGCAATTTGACATACCAGATCCCATTCACATCTGCAGGGCCAGGAATTTGCACACAATTAGATAAGAAGCTCATATATTTGCCAAATTGCAGCCGGATGTGCACATTTTGACCACTTTGCAGCCCTGAAGATTTTGTCACAAGTCTTGGGATAGTTTGCCCTGTCGAAATCCCAGCTCCTGGCAGAAGCGGTCTGGCAGAATATCAGCTTTCCTTTGTTGATTTTTTTGAAGCCTCAGATGATCTTGGTTATAGAACAAAGCTCAGCCATATAATCTTCTAGAGGCTTACAAATCAGATTAAAAAAACTCCCTGTTTCCTAGATCTAAAAACCTCCTGATTTTTAAGCCAAGCTCATTATTCCAGGGATCTCAGCGCTGGTTTTTAAATAACTGAGACTGCGATACCAATTGAGGAGTTTCCAGCACCTTCAGCGGCCCACCTCTCCTGGCTTCCAGTCTGGCCTGGTGTCAGAGATTTAGTTATCACAGAGTTCATCAAAAATACATTTCAGCTGCCAGTGTTAGCAAGAGGCAAGTAGACGAGAAGCAGGTGTTATGTTTTAACAGAGAGGACCATGCCTATTTACTTTATAATTGAATGTTTTTACTTTATAGTTTTAAATTTCACATAAAGCTGAGGAAAAGCCATTCAGTAAATAACGGAGTAAGCTGGGGCAGGTGGCAGCTGCTATCGCAACGGCAGCTTCTGACTGGAGGCT
>NW_010133710.1:0-23616 GCF_000699245.1 Pterocles gutturalis | reverse complement strand
GCTGAACTAATAAAAGGAAAATGTTAAAAAATAAAGACCATGTTTACATTCCCCAGTCAGCGTTTCATTGCGGTAGAAGGTGTCTGGGAGGGCTGGGAGTGTCTGAACCTCGGCGGTCCCGTGCACACTTGTATGCACACCCCACATTTCTCACCAGGCTTTGCTGGGCACCCAGAGCAGGGCTGGAGGATTCTGACACATTTTCATTTCAAATGCTGCACCCCAGCACTGCACCATGCCCATGGGAGCTTTCTCCCCATCAGAAACGTGGGGTTTGCAGTGGGGACACAGTTTCCCAGCTGGTGCAATCCCCAAATAGACATCAGTGCAGAGGCATTGCAGAGGAATCTTGACCCTACCGTGCTCCTTCTGTATGCCTCAGCACCTTCTGGGTGTTCCCTCCCACTCACAAAAGGAAAAGAAAAGTTCTGCCGTGATCACGAGGACTTCTTCCTACTGGGCCAATTATTGCACCTTTTTAGTCAGGGTTTAAGAAAGCAAAGCGACTCCCACATGCGTGGTGCCCGCACGAGGAGGCGACGCAGTTCCCTCTGTGGGAAGGGCACGGGGGGCAGGACCAGCAAAAGCAACCCAAGATTGAGCCCTCCTGACTTTCTTCCAAAAAAAATACTTGCAGTGAAACCTGGAATTATATATAAGTAAAGTTGCCTTTTGATATTACCACGTCATTTCCACTTTTGGCAAAGAGATTTTTGCCCAGGCTAATTTGGAGACATTCCCCTTCACCACACTGGCACCACTGTGTCACTTCTGATAGAGGTCTCATTCATCAGGAGAGTCGAGGCAACCCGCTTGCCTCTCACTCCTGCAAACAGGGCTGTTTGTTGAGTCTCTTGAAAGACTGTGCGAACAGATAAACATGCTACACATGAAGCACATTAGGTGGAGGTGAAATACAGATGATTATATTTAAGGGCTTACAATAGTCGTTAAGAGCTTTTAACCACAGGCCCTGGCAAGACTGGTCCTCAGCTTGCAGTGCATGTCTTGGCTACATCTTCAACTGACTTTCTGTTTGTCCCCCTTGAAACAGGCCCAATCTTGTCAGTCTGGTGGCAATGAATTAAAAAAAAAAAAAAAAAAAAAAAAAAAAGGAAAAAAATCAACTCTGTTAATAGGATTATAAGATTGGGGGAATATAATGTTGTTGCAGATCATTTATTTTGAAAGCTGATTTCGTTTTAGTGAAAACAAGCTCAGCCCTGCACACTGGGGGTTTGCAGCCATTATGCCAAACACAATCATTGCTGGTTTGAAAGATGTGATTGCTTTTTAATGTGGAAATTTCACAAGGTTACAAAAGAGGAAAAAATTAAACTCCTTTCTTATAACCAAGTCACTCTGGGATATGCACTACAATGCCCTGACAATGTCCAGATACTCTGACCGCATTACACATCAGAAAGGTGGATGGGTGTGATTTACACCATTTCGCAATTGGGTTTTTTTCACACAGCTGAAAAACCCGAGGAGTTTTGAACAAAACTAAAAACAGTGCTTTGTAAAATCATTCGGAATTACACAAACACAGCCCAGGGGTCAAGGAAGTAGAGGGATGAGGAAAGAGTCCAGAGGAATAAATGCAGAGATAACGTGATGTCCCTCTCCCTGCCTGACAGCTCTGGACCCACGGTGGCAGCCCACTCAGCATATTGAAAACTAAGCTCTTCCTCAGCACAGCAGACAATCTTTATATTTGTTAGACATCAGAATAAAAAATTATAATCAGCATCCTTGGCCTTTTCAATAGCAACCTCCCAAAGGGCTTAAACATGTTCTAGAAATAATGGCTAAGCCCCATTTTCCTGGGTGTTAGAAGATGTTCTGTCACCATCTCAGAAAAACCATTGTTGTGACAAAAGCCTCATGGCACAGCCCGGACGGGGCTAAGCAGGGAAATAGGAATGTCCCAGTCAGAGGAATTCATCAGGAGGGACCAAAAGGAATTAATTTTTCCAATGTGCTCTTAAAAGAGTGATGAAGGGGGGAAGAAGGCTGCCCCTTTTTGAGGTTGGGGGGATGTGGTATGGATTTGTGGCTCTTTTCTCCTTTGTAGTGAAGATGCTACTTTTGATCTGCAACACAGGGAGAGCTCTCCCCAAAGACAGGGATGAGGGAGGGGGTAGATCTGGAGGGAGACACAAAGGATGGAGCTGAAGCACTGCCTCATAACCGGGGATTGAAATGACATGTGCGCCACGGAACCTTTTTCTTTTCAAAGCAATTTGCTATCATTATATTGCCTGTGCATTTCCAATACGTGTCAGCCTGTTCTCTTTTAACTTGGCGGGAGGGGAAGGTGCTTTTATTGCAGGGCTCCTTGCAAAAACTTGCCAGACATTGCTATTATTACATCTGCTGGGCACAGCACAGAATAATGCATGTTCATTAAAGGAATGGGGTTAGAGTAAAGCAAATTCGTTCAGTCCCTGTCAGAGAATGCTTGAATGGGCTTAGAGGTTTTCAGATACAGAAATATTCCAAATTTTAAAAGTAGGATGGTTTCTAACCCCATAACTTCAGTTCAGCTTCTGGCTGGTGTTACCGAAATAATTTAGTTTTGTTTGCCTGGATCCTGTCAGTGGTGAAAATCCAGGAAACTGCTAGAACAACATTTATTAAGGATTTAATAAAGTTGTAAATTACAAGATTCCCATTAACTATTTCTATTAGGAATCCTCTTCTGCATTAACTCACATGCTTCTCTAACTGTTGGAGCACAACATGTGGTTATATATCTGCATACGTAAGAGGAGAGGCTGGGCAAGGTTTGAAACAAAAATTCAGATTTCACTTCTTCAACAAGATGCTCTCTCATTCACATGCCAAGGGATGGAGCTGATAATCGCTCCATGTGGCACCGTGCCTGGGCTGATACACTGAGGCTTAACACCAATAGGCAGCGTGCAGAGGTTAATTTAGCCTCTGTTTCTGCATTTCCAGCTATTAGTACAAGGAAAACTACGCAGAGCAAACAACGTAATTTTGGTTCCCTCATCTATCTTACCCTGATGTTGGATCAACCCCAAACTGCCTGAGAATGACTGAGCCCTTCCTCCAAACTTCTTTTCCATCCATTCTTGCATGGGAGGTAGGTAGCTGGAAGGGCCTTTTGGGTGGGAATACGGCCAAAACCAGCCACCTCTGGCTGTTTAGCTTTGGAGTCAGGATTCCTAACAGTACAGAGAGGCTCTGCAAATTCTTTGGTATCTTCTGCAAAATTGTGAAGATGACATCAGTTGCCTCCTCCAAAGATGGCAAAGACTATGGGGGAGCAGAGCAGAAGTCCTTTCCCCTCAGACTCAAAACTAGCAGGCAGAATGAAGCACCAGAAAACTATATGGGGACTGCACAATGTAAATACTTGAAATCATCCTGCAAAACATGGTGAAGGAGCTGGTTTCAGAAAGAAACAGCAACAATAGTGTGCTGCCGATTTACATCTGCCCTGTTGTCTCTTGGAGCCACTGACAAGGCACTCGAAGAGGAGGGTGGTGCTGCTCGATCCCAGGGAGCAATGCCTGCAATGCCTCTCTCCATAACAACAGCCTCACAAAGTGCTTAAAAGGACTTGTGCAGCCAGGCCAAGAGTTGTGTTTGGGAGATAAAGGACCAGAATTCACCCTGTGGATCATCGTGGTCTCCTGAAGGAGTGTTGAACTGCAAGGAGTCTCTCTTGCTCGCTCTCTTTTTTTGCACAGAAGCCCAAGTAAAAAAATTAATAGCACAGCTTGAAATGAGCCCACTGCACACAGGTTTTCTCCTGGCATGGCAGGCTATCGCAGCCGTAGTGCTAGCTGCTAGACTAGAAGCAGTCTTTCATTGAGTTTGTCTTACTGAGAGGAAAAACTGCTTTGTATAATAACTTTATGGTAAATGTTGGCAAAAGATTTGCACTGCATACTGAAAGAGAGACATTTCTGACCACAGCTCATGAACCGCATTTATTTACTCTGGCATTTGTCCATTATTTGTTCATAGGCTTTCTGTCTCTGCTAAATGTGTTCCAATTTTGGGAGCTAAATCATTGCCAGTAGTTTCCAGGACATTCCGCTAGGCTAAGCAAAATTGCCCTAAGCAGTTGTCAGAAACCACTGGAGTAGTATTTTAAATACAGAGTATTTGAAGAAAATAAAAAATACTAAGCATCCTATCTGTCTGGATCCCAGATCCTGTGTGTCGTAAAAAGTTAGGGAAGAGAAGCAGAGAGCTTAAAGCTGTACCTGTCTTTCCTGAGCCATTTTCCATCATTTAACAAACCAATCTGATTTTAAAATGAGGATAGTAATTTAAAAGTATATGTAATTATCAGCAGCTCTCCAGATAGAAATTATGCTCAAACTTCAGTCTGGAAAATCCTAGTTGCTTCTTAGTAAAAATGAATGACAAAATACAGGAGGAAACACACGGCTGTTAAAATTGACAATCAATTGCTATCATATGGCCTTACAAAAATAAATATTTATAGCTAGGCAGGATAATAATATGGGAGTTGGTTTTCTGGACCAGCCCCCGATCCATTTGCTCACTGTCCTGTATCTGATAGAGTTCACAATAACCAGATGTATTACCTGCCCTGACCATGGTCTAATGACGGTTGCAGAATAATCCCTAAAACAGTGAGCAACTGGCTTGAAGTATGAGTTCCTATATTTTTCTCTAATGTTATTTTTCTTGGCATTAATTATTGTAATTGCAGATAGCCTTATTGTCCAAAAGAAAGCTCAGTACCTCTTCGGACTTTGTTGAACTCCTGGCCTGCGTGGTATCCTCTGGCAAAGGAGTCCAGAGTCAGCGTGAGCCCCCAGGGAGCAGGAAACTTGCCTGCTTAGTGCTGTGGAATTAGCTGCCTTTCATTTCCATCAAGTGTCCACTTTTTGCTGTGTATGAGAGGGTACACTGATTATTTTCTCTACTTTTACCATGTCCCTTTCTTTTTCTCTCAGTTCAAAGAGAAACAAATCCCAGATTTCCAATTTCTCCACCAATGAGTCAGAGACATTTCTGAGCTCATTTCCAAACCTCCTCTACTTCTGCAAACAGAACAACCAGTCCCACCTATGCGGTGCCAGGGGAAGTGGTAGTAGTGATTTACGTAACAGCATTCTGCTGTCCTGTTCCTTATCCATCCCCCAGAATCCCATCCGGGGTTTTAATCCACAGCTTCACATTAACAGAGCATCTTCAATGAACTGCCAACTAGGATTCCTCTCTAAATCAGAACTTAAATTTAGGGGTCTGTGAAAAAAAGGGGGAGGGAGGAAGTCCCTCTCAGTATGTACATATAAATATTTTATCAACACTGAATTTCAGCTGTCATTTTATTACTCATTGGTCTGTTTGTAACCACATGAACCTCCTCAAAATGCTCTTTTCACACAGTGAAAAAAAATGATGCTACGTCCTTTATTTTTCATCATACTTCCCACTTGTATAGTAAGCACAGTAGTAAGAGTAATGTAGTAACAGCAGTTTAGTGTGTAATGACACTGATGCCAGTAAATGGAGCATCTCAATGGTAAACCTTTTACTTTGACAAAAGCTAGCCATTTAATCTCTATGTGAGTAATTGTTTATTCACTAGGTATAAAGAGTACTTTGCTTCCTATGTTCTAGCCAGTTTTGATTGATGGAAATATTCAGCTTAACTTGCATGATGATTTGGGGTTTTTTCCTTAGCTTTGTGTGTGTATTTTGTTAGAGACTTACTGGAAGTCTAGAAGGATGGCTGGCTGGTTCACCTCTGCCCACCCCCCCGCAGGCATGGGCAAAGATTCTGAGAGATCAGGGAGGTACAATTTGGCAAAATCTATGACAAACCTTACCTGCTCACATATTCCTGTTACTGTTTTATTTTTAATAGCCATTTGAGAAGTTAAAGGGTGCAGGTAAGATTCCCCCTGGTCCATAAATCCCAAATTATCCCTGTATGTTTAAGTACTGGTAGTCTAAGAAGTATCATAATGCTTTAAATATTATGTCTCCTATCTCCTAGAATTTTTCCTATTCCCATCATTAATGAAGAAATGCAAATGTTATTCTATTACTTGGAAGTGGTAGATTTATACTGTATGGTAATTCATTTGCTTTTAATTTACCAGTTTGCTTCGGTGACACCTTTGTTTCACATTCTGTATCATTACTACTACTAGAAAAGAGAAGGTGGAGAATAGATAACTTTCCAAAACCTTATGTAATAAAAATCTTCCTTAGCTCCCCCCTTTAATTAATGTGAGCCTGAGCAATGCTGTGATTTCCCTGAAGCCCTCAAGCTTCTGATATAGCCAAATAAAGCATTCTTATTCTGTTTGAGGCATTTAGCTACTTGGGCATGTAAAAAGCTATCTTGACTTCCTAATTTTCCTCTTGATTGTTCTCTGCTGAAAGGCAGCACCGTTATCATTCACTCATGCATTAGAGTCTATTTTCTAATAAAAAAAAAAACAGGAGGACTACAGTGGGAAAGCAACGGCATCTGGAAAAATCAAACAATGTGAATTAATACATTCTTTGTGGGCTAGAGGAAGCAATGGAGTCAAGGAAGGCCTTTGGATGTTATGTTTTACAATACCTCTGGAGGCCCAAGCCCCACTGTAGGCTGTTTTCTTCCTGCCTTTGGACAAGCTGAAATTAACTGGTAATAACACACAATTAAAAGCGCATGTGTGTGTCTGTGAGGGGGGGAAGGGGGTGTCTTTGCTCTAATTTCACTCCTTCTGTGCATTTTAACTTTCAAACTTAGACAGCAGTGAAGAGGAGACAGACAGGTATACAGAGCAGCCACATCAAAATCTTGGTGGGGCAGGGGGAACATTTGACACCTCCTTGTTTCAATGCCCTCTGTCTGTTTTTAATTTCACTAAATCGCTCCCGTCTGGGGATTGTATATTTTCAGTGGCCTCTCCCAGCGATGCAGAGGTAGAGTGTTAGTGTGCCAAACCCCAGCTATGCTCAAGTGTGGGGCTGCAGCTTTACAGGAGGCAAGAGGGGAGTCAGCTCTCAGGACCAGCCATTCGTCAAACTTAACTCAGGTTTAAAAGGGATGCCAAGAAATCTCACTTGCCCTTTTCCCTTTAGAACCATCTTACAAGGGAAGACATGGACAACCTGAGTAACAAATAAATGGGTTAACAGACTTTTTACATCACTGCTTTGAAAGTACCATCAAGGTCTGTGTGTCTGTAAGGTCCCTCATTAGTGAGTGGATACTGTACTGCAGTTGCTGTTCAGGACAACAAGGACTTTGTTGCCTTTGGTAGGAGGTTTGCTTGGGTTTAAGAGTCAAGCAGGATCCGCAGAGGTTGGTATTGGGACCAGCGCTGTTTAACATCTTGGTCGGTGACGTGGACAGAGGGATCGAGTGCACCCTCGGCAAGTTTACTGACGACACCAAGCTGTGTGGTGCGGTTGACATGCTGGAGGGAAGGGATGCCATCCAGAGGGACCTGGACAGGCTTGAGAGGTGGGATCATGTGAACCTCATGAAGCTCAGCAAGGCCAAATGCAAGGTCCTGCACACGGGTCAGGGCAATCCCAAGCACAAATACAGGTTGGTAGCAAAATGGATTGAGAGCAGCCCTAAGGAGAAGGACGTGGGAGTGTTGGCTGATGAGAAGCTCAACATGGGCCGGCCACATGCACTTGCAGCCCAGAAAGCCAACCGTGTCCTGGGCTGCATCCAAAGAAGTGTGACCAGCAGGTCGAGGGAGGTGATTCTCCCCCTCTGCTCTCGTGAGACCCCACCTGGAGTACTGTGTCCAGCTCTGGGGCCCCCAACATAATAAGGACCTGGACCTGTTGTAGCAAGTCCAGAGGAAGGCCACAAAGACAGTCAGAGGGCTGGAACACCTCCCATATAAGGACAGGATGAGAGAGTTCAGGTTGTTTAGCCTAGAGAAGATAAGTCTCCAGGGACACCTCATAGCAGCCTTCCAGTACTTCAAGGGGGCCTACAGGAAAGATGGGGAGGGACTCTCTCAGGGAATGGAGTGACAGGATGAGGGGTAATGGTTTTAAGTTGAAAGAGGGTAGATTTAAATTAGATATGAGGAAGTAATATTGTACTATTAGGGTGGTGAAGCACTGGAACAGGTTGCCCAGGGAAGCTGTGGGTGCCTCATCCCTGGAGGTGTTCAAGGCCAGGCTGGATGAGGCTTTGAGCAACCTGGGCTAGTGGGAGGTGTCCCTGCCCATGGCAGGGGGGTTGGAACTCGATGATATTTAAGGTCCTTTCCAACCCAAACCACTCTACGATTCTATGATCTGGTCCTGAGTACCTCCAGGGAAAGGGATGATTTGGAAGGAGGATTTTGCTGGACAGCTGTAGGTGTAGTGGAGCCTGGGCTTCCATCCCTTGCCACTGAGGCTAGTGAAGGTTTTGCTCCAGGTTTTCTTGAGAGAAAAGCTCAAGCCCAAAACAGAAGCCTGCGTAATCTTGTGAGGAGTTGCCTGATAACAGTGAAAGTGAGGAACAAAAAAAGAACTCCTCAGTCATCTGCTCCAAAGCTGAATGTCACTGTCGTAGGGCATAAACCTGCAACCCCAATCCTGTTAGCATCTCACTGGACCAATCCCCTCATGGGCACTGAATAATAAATAGAAATTTCAGACACTTATGCCTGAACAGAAACCCTTCTTCACATATGGAGATATGTCAGGATGTAAAGCAAAGCCATTCCACCTACTATTGGCAAAACACCTGGACGCTCATCTGCTTGTACATGGATAGGGGCATGGGACAAGGCCAGCGTGAAGCACTGGGCAGAGTCCAGGCACATGTGGCTGCTGGGGGGGTTGCAGAGATCTGCAGAGCTCTGGGAGCCAGGGGGCTAAAATAACGCTCAAGATAAAGCCAGACAAGAGACACCGTGAATTAATATGTCCCATTGGAGCTCCTCTTGTGAGAAGCAGGATTTGGCATCAGTACAACAAGGAAACCAAAGTGGTAATAGGGTGCTTTGAGAAATCACATTGTGCCGTTGCATGGCCCTGAGGATGCAATGAATCACTTACACAATAGGCTAGTGAGAGTATGAAAAGATAAGATACCTGAGCCTATTCCACTAGAGCTTCATTACATGAAAGCACACTTTTTTGAGACCTGAAGGATGTTTTTTTCGTCCCCTGGCCTCACTGAGTTCTCTGTGGATTGAGCATTACAGTGGCTTTCACTGTAACCATTATAATAATTTTCCAGTGCTAATGTTGTGGTTTTAATGAAAGGAAACAGCAAATGGGGTATCGACTCATATACACAAATCTGCACTTCATTTGCACAAAATAGCTTCTGGATGGCTTTCCTCCATGTTTTTGGTCAACACCACTCTTTTTGAGAAATGATCAATGTCTACAATTGTTTGCTCTTCCACAGATAAAGCAGATGCTATTCATTACTGCCTTTGCCATGCATATATTGCTACTTTCCCCAGAGCAGCCGCAGTGGGTCATGTGTTTATTTTTCTTTAAATCCTTTTGTTCTTAAATCACTCCATTTTTGCTTTCGGGATATGATGAATGATTAATGCTGTAGTAGCAGCATTATTGAATTAGGAAAGTCACTGGCAGCTTCCAAAATCATTGAGACAACCAACAAATAAATACAAACGACTTCTTTAGAGTTAGATACAGTGGAGCAGTGTGATGCTGTCAAGATAAGGAGAGGTGACACTGATACGAGCACTTTTAAAGCTGTAGGAGAGTCTTGCAGTTACTGACGTGTAGATCACAGCAGCTCTGATAACAATGCAGATGTCTTGAACAATCTTGCATTGAAGTAATATAACTGCAATAAAAACAATGTTAACACAAACTCAGAGCTGGTGTGGGTATTTAGAGGGAATTAATTTCTCTAAGAAACTACATGATCATAAAGAAAAGAATTATTTGTGGTTTTACAGTTTGGGTTTATTTAAAGACTAGAGATTTGGAGTCAGATGCTGAAAGGAAGGTGTTCAGCACCTCCCAGGGATTAGAGCCAACAGCAGGAGCAACAACTCACAGGAAAGGAGAGAGATTATTGATTTCTTGAGTAACCCTTTGCAGTCACCACTGGAATATCTGTCTAGTTTGCAAGCAGCACTAGCCTACTCTTCATAATTATATTAGAGAATGTAATATGGTAAAATTTCAGTTGAACAGGAGTTTGCACAAAACAGGAAATCAGGATTAAGTTCAGCTTCCTAAATTCATGCACAGAAGGTTCTCTGATGGCTTCCTAACAAAGCCCATCAGGTCTCTATGTGGCCCTGTCCCTCGCACCAGCAGAGCCAGTGTGGTCAGGCAACTGCCTGCACCACCAAGCCTTTACAACCCCTCTATGCAGAAGTCAAAGTCTGAAAAAGCTAGGGGATGGTGAGAAATAAGCCCTAGCATCTCCATCTATCTAGGTTTGGGATCTGAAGGGAAAAACCTCTGCAGGTATAGCACTGCGTGTTGTTTGACAATAGTAATAATCATGGCTTTCCTCACCCAGGGCTCCACCAAGCACACTGCAGAACTTTCTCCCTAACTCTTCTCCCTACAGCTCTGTTTAGCATTGCTATAGATATCAAGAGACTCATATTAGTTACTTCAGCATACTCCTGAAAATAAAGGGCCCCTTTATTGAGTGCTATAGTGTTATATACTTTCCTGGCCTTGAAATTTTTTTTTTATTTTTCAACTACATGTTTCTTATTAGAGCTGGGTAGGAAAAATGGTTTCCCTGCAGAGTGAAAGATCTGACAGTTTCAAGAAGGTCCCTGCTGCTGTTCTACTTCAGGATGCCACCAAGGCATTTCAAATAGGGCCTGCTCAGAGCAGTCAACAGCCCAGGATTAAGACTCTCACTGGAGCTGTTGGAGAACTGGGTAAAAATAATTCCTCTGTAGAAATAAGAATAGAAGTCTGCTGTAGTCCAGGTATGTTGATCAGCTTGGGATGTTGGAGGAGGGTGGGATGCTTTTGCTCAATTCCCTGACTGAAGCTGGTTCACTTTGTGCAAGTAATGAAATACTAATCTGGGAAAAGACCTGGACTTCTGTCTGTTCCTCCCAGCACAGTGATCTAACTCCTGGACTACCAACTCAGGCTCTTTCACTCTCTTGCCTAATGACTGTCTTGGCATCTATGCGAACTCAAGCATCTCCAAGGAGAAATTCCCATTTTGAAGCAGCGAGCAGCCCAGAAACCATGCACGCTGTGGGGTGCTGACTTTCATGTCCCTGGGTCAACTTAAAGATGCTATAGCCCTACATGTGGTCTGCTGTTTTGGGTCTGAATATCCTACCCAGGGACTTCTGGCTGACCTGAGGTATCAAATGAAGGTCTAATTTCTACGAAAAAAACTCACTGAACCAGTGAACACCTTCCCATTTAAAGTTCTGGGTTTGGTAAATCAGCATTTTCTGATTTGAGGATATTATTTCAGAAAGCTCCCAGCCATCTGTGTTCCTTGTTGCCTTTACCTGTAGTTCTTCTGTAGGTTCTTCCACCTGCAAATCTTCATTTTTCCAAGTTTTCATTATGTTGGTTCAAGAAAAAATATTGGAGATTACTTCGTCAGCCTTTCCACAGTACAGGCTCTGCCTTTTTTTCACCATGCTTTTGGTCAACTTGTAGCTATGCTCACCTAGCTACAACCCTAGAGAGTTCTCCCTCTTCATCAGCCACCACCAGTAGGAAGAAAACTGATGAAGTCCTTGGCGGGTATTACACGTATGTTACATTTTACCAGCTGAGCAGGGATACCTGAGGTATTAGAGGGAGAAACTGGAGGTCCCTTCCATCTGATTAAATGAATCCTAGATGTGGGCAGAGAGTGAGGACTATCGTGGGCGGAGGTGAAGAATGGCCCTCCCCTCTTGAAAACCACAAAACCCATAAGAGAACCAATCAAAATCTTGTCCCATAACAGACCCATCCGCCTTTCCTTTCTTTCCTCCCCTCACATGGCAAAGCTGGCACTTGGAACTCTCCACTCTTGTGTTCCTTTCAAGAAGAGGGAGGGCAGCAGAGTTCATTTACATTCCCCCCCTCCTCCCCTTCAGGCTCACTGCTGTTTTGATGCTCCAGCTAAACAAACTCTCTGCAGATTTTTTTGTCCTCAGAATGAAGCTTCCCACTGCTAGCCTTGGGAGATGCAGAACATCCCAGCTGGGCAAGAGCTCTTTATGGATATTTCTAGTGCTCAGAGGGAAAAGGGGGAAAAAAAGCAACAAACTACAGCAAGTTTACAATAATTGCTTTAATGAGGCAAAGCCCTTTAGAATGCAAACACGCTCAACAATACACAAAGAAACAATCAAAAAAAGTGTTTTATACAGGCTGTTTTATAAGAAGGTAATAAAAACAATTGTATGGCACACTCAGTTGCATAAACAGGCTCACCATGGAAGGTGTTTGTGTGAGAGCAGGACTATGAATACTTAATTGCTTCCATTATTCTTATTTTCAGTACAAAATACTGCAATCAAAACTTAATCTGCAGCTTGATTTTTAAATAAAAAGGTTATATTCCAGTTCCATTGTTGTAAATATAATAAAACAGAGTCTTTATTTTAAACGCTATTTCATTTCTTTCTGCTTGTAAGGAGGTATAACAGTGATTAATATCTACATCCCTGGCAATTTCAAAACCTTTTTCAAAGGCAGGATCATTATTTCTCTTCAGATGGAAGGTAGAAGCCCAAAATGTTCAAAAGGTCTTCATTAATGACGTGACTAGAAGTCATGGAAGGCTTTGGTAAGATCCTTCTATGGCTGCCAATCCTCTTTGAGCCAAGCCCCAAAAGCAATTCAGAATTCAGATCTATTTTCATTCACACATCTCTTCTGACGCAGTGAGTACAAAGGAAGTATGTATGGAATATGAATTTGGGGACCTCAATGAATTTCAAAATACAAAACTGAAAAAAAATGCTACCCATTTTCCCATACATCTCAGGAGAGTAAATTACTCCAACAAAAGGCTCATATGATTTTGAATACAATCTGGTGTGTCTGGAAAGTTGTATTCTACATCTAGTGATTATTTTTTTAAAATCTTTACTGTTACATTTGTGCTTTAGTGGCATCTAGACCAGAGTAATTTTCCAATGCTTAGACACAAGAACTCCTTTTTTTTTCTCCTCTGACTTTTTGCTTTAGGAAGAGCTACAGAACTGTCAAAGGCCTGTTGTGCACATAAACTGACTGATAGGTCTGAAAAGATTTTGGGAATAAGATTGTCTTATACAAGAAAATTAATATCTGGATAAAAAATATATATATCCATTAATGGTTTGTAATTTACAAGCTGAGCATATTGCTGTAAAATACCACAACAGAGTAACAGCAGAAAGACTGGAGTTATTCTCACTGCAAATGGCTGTTTCTAGAAAAGCAGTGATGACTTCTGTTTTCAAACTAATGGCAAAGCATGGCTTTAAATTTCATATTTGTTGCTTGGACACATCTTAATTTGCATATTTAATTAAAAGAACCTTCTGATACAATAGACAGTAAGAAGGAGCACTTTTTCAGTTCACTAGGCCTATAATAATTTCTAGCCTTGAAATCATCTGGCTGTTGGACTTTCAGTTAGTGCTACAGAGCATCTGACAAATAGGAAATGTCATTTTTATTTTTACCTTTCTCATCATTACAGATAGCATAATGCTGTCAGGAATCAAGCAGGTACCATTAAATGTTTCCTGTTCACAGTTTCATGATCACATTTTAATACATTGCATCACTAACGCCCAAAACCAGTTTACATGAAGCAAAAAAAAAAAAAAAATAGGTAAGGTAGCAGCTCTTATCCCCACTATCCCAGGGAATATAACTAATTTTAACACCGTCCATCTCACTACAGTACAAGTACAGCCCAGGAGAACAAAGGACACGTAACTAAGTTGATGAATATTTTTAACTGCCTATGACTTGCATGAATAGTATAGACCTTCCTATAGCCAAACTCTGATCAGCTCACAAGCCTTATGCCGTTCCAGGTACTTATTTTCAGGGTATCCAGGGGGCCAAGAACTCCCAAACACCAACTGTTGACCTTTCAGCAATGTATCTTACCCTCTTATTAGATGTCAAAACCAGATTGTTTGCTGGCATCCATCAGTCTTCAACAATTAAAGGCAAGAGGACATATTGAGGAGGAACACATGTATATGTATGTGGATGTATATATAAGAAGGAATTTTATATATTTATAAGGAAGAATTATGTACAAATCATATATAAATAATATATATAAGGAGTGCACGTATATTAGGATTAATGCCTACACGTATTTTAAGAATAAGGCATTTAAGCATGTGTGTGCATGCACATCTGCTGGCCAAAAAAGCTTGCATAATTTAAAGTAAATGTCTTATAGAATCATAGACTCATAGAATCATTAAGGTTGGAAAAGATACACTGAACAGCTTCTTTAACTGTACAATATATGTATCTCCTTAATTTAATCATGAAAAGAGCCAATTGCCAAACAAAGATTATAAGCATACCATGGTTCTATTGATATCATTTCTCCTAGAAAACAACTTAATGATGGTATTCAAGACTAGAATTTTGCTTGCGAGTAAATCGGTATCTAGGTTTGGATTACATATTATGCAGAAAGATCTAGTACATTAATCTGAAATTTTCAGAAGGAATCCAGACTGTGCTTTCCTCCTAGTGTCAAATTCTTCAAGGTTCAGAAAGCAAGTCTGCAATCAGAAATCCAAACACGCCAAGACGATCTGTAATATGCTACAGAAGTGGAATTGAAAAGACAAGTCATTCAGTCTGATGAGGTAGATGGGTGTCCGGAAGCGTGCTGAATGTCATCTGCTAACAACAGCCATCAAGATCAAGGAGTCTAGCAGGGGCAGACTGAATTGATTTCAAAGTTACTCATGAGCTAACATCCACTCACAAGGATGTGTGAAGAACAGCCGGGAACTAGCAGCAAGGAACTTTCAATAAAGAGGTGTTATATTAACCAGGCCCCAGAACTAATCAGAGCGGCTTGATGAGATGCCACCCTATGATTATCTGACTGATCCTAAGTGTGTTAGGTCTAAGGTCCTGAAGCAGAGCTTTGCCAATGTATGTTTGTTGTCATAAAGGAGCTGTCAAATTTCCCTCCTCAATCCCTCGCCAGAGGTCCCTTGTTATTGAAATCAGGCTACAGTGAAGGTAGTCCTAGATAAACACTGCTCCTTTGACCCCCTCCTCCTTTGGTTTCCTCTTCTCTCAGAGGAAGCTCTCTGTATTGAGAGCTCAGTTGAGTTCCTCCACTGGCCTGTCTACATCCACAGAATATCCACCTAAGTCACCTAACAACGCTGCAGTATTACCTCGGGGAGGCCTCCGTCTCTCCAGGCCAGCAAACACCTTTGCAGCAATGCTCGCCAGTGGCAGCTCTCTCTGGCATGCAGCACGTCGAGGTGCTGCGGAGACATAACATCGAAAAAAATGCAAGTGGCTGCCACGTGCAAGCATACTGATCAAGGGACTGACTGCAGGCAGCAGCCTGCAATGATGCTGCGTTTTTGTTACAGGCCTCAAAATAGCAAGAAAAAAGTGGAGACGCTAATGCACTGAGTTTGGGCTTGCTTTGCATTGCTGATTTTGTATGTTAGATAGTTGACAAAATACCACTTTCTGGATGTGAAGCTGCAGTCAAAACAGGATGCCTGATGTGGCCCTATGTGATGAAATATGTTAGTGACTACATCTCAGTCACATGTAACATCTCTCATCCTTACTGAAAGAGTCTGCACACTGATCAAACCCATAATAAGGGCTTTACAAAGCATAGTGATACAAGTATTTGGAAGGTGGCAATGGGTGTAATAGCTATAGTCAATCCCCTTTTCCAACAGCTCTTCCTCTTTACCTCTGTTTTTATCACACTTGCATTGATAAAGTTGCTTACTGAGGAAAAGAAGGCTGCTTTCTTAGAAGAAATGTTGCCCAAGAACAGTTTAAATCATATGCTATCTGGAAGCTATTCTGTGAAACATCGTAACAATTGCTTTTCCTGGACTGAGACACTTATTAGTAGCAGCTAAAGTTAACAGATTGGAAGACTGCCTGAAGATGATGGATGGGTTTTCGCAGATTGTAGATTTCTGGTCATTTTCCATGGCAGCTGTAAATGTAAAAATAATTTAAAGTTAAGCAGTGGTAGAATAGAATTCATAAATATTACACAGGTACTGACTTGATCATTAATCATTCTAAATTAATGTTAAAGTGTTACACATGATGAGCCAGATTTTGCCCCAGGGTGTATACAGAAGTTTCTCATTGATTACAAACGGGAAATGGCACATGTATATGAATGCTGAATTTAGCCAACTGCTTGTTTGTTTTGATGGATTTTTTTAATTACTGTTTGAGGGGAGGTGGAGACATTTCTGCTTTATGAATCCGCTCTAATACTAGTCATCTGCAAGAAAATTATCAAGAGCCGTACTCTGATTTGTAGTCAATATCCTAAGTTATTGCAACAAAATCCCTACTTTTTCAAAGATGAAGAGCATCAATGCTCTGCAGGGTAAAGGAGTCATCTGATCTGCCTGATGTGCACTTTTGAGGTTACTGCAGTCTAAAAAGGATTTGTAATTGGGCAGAATTAAGATTTTAGCCCACAACTATAATTCCTCCTGCGTTAAAACACCATTTTTCCTAGACTTTGGCTTAATTTATTGCACTATTTTTTTACAAAATCACATCTTCTTCAGACGGGTAACTAGAGAATAGCTGCCAGAGATACACATGTGAAAAAAAAACCCAAACCAAAACCATGCCCCTCTCCTTGCCCAGCAAATCAATCTGATTCAGATGAAGTCTTGCACACAGAAATATGGTAATGAGTCCTTATCTTCTCTGCAGAATCTGGAGGTCAGAAAACCTGTAATAGCTTCAGCAAGGCCATGGAGATACACAGACCTTTGCCTTGAGTACATCTAACTACTCTCAACTCCTTTTGCCCTTACCTAATACTGTTACACTAATGACATATTGGTTACACTGCATTTAGGCATATTTATGTTAAATATGATGTTAGTATTAATATACATTAACTACAGGACCAAGTTTTTTTGGCATTGCTTAGTCTTGTATTTAACATCTTTCAGACTCCGGGTACAATACAGTAGTTGCACTGAAAACAACTTATTTGAATGCCAGCGACAGAATACTGTTATCAGCAGGCTTTCTCAGGGCCGATTTACTTCTGTTTATGTGCAGGATTTGGTAATAAATACATGTATTTTGGGGCTCTAGGTACATTAAACATACTGAATAGTCAAAGCTTGTAGAAGCTAATTTCCCTGTCATTGCATTATAGTTAAATTGGTTACGCACGTCTCATTCAATTATGTAACTTGAAGAATACCAACAACATAGGTTCCTGATTTCAATAGTACATATGCTGGTTTTAGCACTTAAAATGGATCAGCTTTTAGCATAAGATGCTAAACTCATCATTCTTTGAAATTCAGAGCCACAATTTCAAATGTAATATTGTCTTTCTTTGTGCGTGTCATTAAGGGCTTTTCTTTTTATACTTTCTGGATGTATACTATAATATTTTGTTCAAATTAAAGTGAAAACTGGAAGGTAACTCACAATTAATGTAAGGAGTTAAGCATTTACACCATTAGATCCTCTATTGATATCAGCTTAGTCAACTAGGTATTCAATCAGTGTGCACAATAGCCAAATAAACTATTTGTTGTTAAATCCTGATGTAGGGCAAGTGCCAGGTATACTCTGAATTCTCACTTTAATGATATTTATTCTATGTGGAAAGCACTCAGCTACTGCAATAGTACAGAAGGAATAAGGAGAAAGGAAGGGTTAAATTAATATCCATAGAAATTGACATACTATTATGATTTTGGCATTGTGTAATAGCAATAAAACACGTATCAAATGGATTAAAAACTGGCTGACAGATCTCAAAAAATCAGGCATCCACTGGGATTTGCAACTGAATGAATGTTCCCAATGTTGTCTTGAGTTCTGTAGAAGGCCTAATGTTCTTTAGCAACTTCACCAATGGTCATGTAAACATATCCCCTAACACGGTTGTGAACAACATGAGTTTGGCAGGATGGTACACAATGATGAAGACTGGGCAATCAAACAGAAATCGGGAATGTTACAGGAAAGAACCACAAAATTATTCAAAGCAACATTCCTTGCAGTAAAAAAAAAATAAAAATTAAAGAGCTCCATCTGTTTCGTTTATCTGAAAGAAGATGGGAAGAAGTGAGTTGTACACGTAAGTAATTCACAGAGGGTAAATACCAAGTCAGAAAGGACTCTTCCATCTAGCAAAAGAACCATGGGCTGGAAACTTAAACCAGATAAACTGAGAGTAGAGCATCTTTTTAACAATAGAGATTATTATCTGTTGGAGAAAAACTTTCCAAGGATATACCAGATACATTTAATGATCTCTTAAGGCCAAGAGAAAGACATGCTTTAGCCAAAACCAGAGGTTTTTGTTTAACATAAGAATAACTGGAGATAGTGTGAAGACATACAAGCAGACAAATTGATCATACACTATGAGTATGAATGTATGCAAATTCACCAAGACCAACATTTCCTCATCTGCCTGTGGTATGTCTCATTAAGACAATTGCTTATTAAGAACTCTTTTCTAAGGAGGTGGATTATCATTGTTTAATCTTACCTTAAGGGATATTATGAAAGTAAAACTTAATGAAACATTCAGAAAGTATTATAAAGTCTACAATACAACTTGTCTCGCAACACTACAAGTTGCTGGAGAGAAGAACCCTTATTTGTAAAATACAAACCTGAGGTAAAATACAGTGAAGAAATTTAACTTATCTTAGTTTAGCAAATATTAACAGAATAATCATTAAAATACTGCCATCACATACGCTTTGAGCTATGTGGTGGCATTAAAGTGGGCCTCAGTATTATTTTTAAAATAATTCGAATGACAATGTATCTTCAGATACTTTCTTTTTCTATCAAATGACAATAATTAATAACTGTTAGCATCCTCCCCCCTTTTACATTTTGTAGCATAGTATATCTCCCAAAAACTTGCTGAGACAGTTATATTAGCAAAACCAGAGAGTAAATCCATTCAAAACAATGTGACTAAAAGCAGAATCTGCCTATTTGCTTTTGCATGGTTAGAACAAAAGATTGCAGTGCTGCTTTTACAGCTAAATAGCATTTTATAATGAGCTCTGAAATTTTTGGGAAAGTCGGATTACAATGTTGGTTTAACATCAGACAGTCTATTGTTTAGATGTAAGATCACCGCGATGTCCGGTCTCTGAAAACTTTAGTTTTTCTTTTGATATTAAAAAGACCACTGAAGTAATCCACAAAGAGCTCGGGCCTCAGGAAAGAAGTCTGAAAAACAAACACTGTTAAAGATCGGTCAGACACAATTATGTGGCTGACAATTACATATGATAACAATTAAAATGATCTGATTCCAACCACATGGCATCTTCATACAGTAGATCTTCAAGCAAATAACATGTCATATAATAAGTTTTGATTGATGTTGTCAGCAACCTTTTGAATGTTACAGATCCCTTCCCATCAACGCCTCAGAAATCAGTGGAGATTACTGACCTCATCCTAAACTGAAACTGCATGCATGCACCTAAATACCCTAGTTCTAACTGCTTGGTAATCTAAAATTCTTATTTTACTAGACAGTTAGATACATGCATACACAGTGTCCAGCTGCTTACTTTCAGTTGTAAATAACTTAGCTAATATATGCATTAGTGGTTTTAATGAAAACCCTAGATGTTTTCTGAGAGGTCTTTCAATTACCTGCCAGTACATCTCTGGGAAGATATGTCTGATTCCAAGCCAGCTGAAGCACTCCAAACAATTGCTGAAGTCCATCTGTTGGCTGGCACAGGGGACCTAACCATAGAGCACAAGGAGCTGCCAAGGAGCTGCCACTGAGCAGCATGAGCCTACTCTACTGCTGACTTTAATTTGCATTAAAAAAATAGGGATGAGTTAATGATTGCTAAACCAACAAATCATCCTCCTATTGGAGGAGCCCCAGAGGACATTCTGTCTCCAGTGGTGATATAACCAGTAAGCAAACACATTGTCACATTGCCTAGAATAGGCATACAAAAAGCAGAGAGGATTGGACCAGGAATTTGGAGTATTTTCATGGTGCCAGTCTCCACACATGTTCTTGGCTTAGCCTCCTGCTCCTTATTTTCCTGTAGACCAGCACGAGGGCACAGCCCAAAAACTACTCTTCAGATCTGTGATGCAACTTTTATTGTTTCCTGTATAGTGTTAAGCAGGAAGAGAAATGTAATGTCTTAAAAATGAATTGAGGAATAATACCATACATTTGTTAGAAGGACAATTTTTGCTACCATTGTTGTTTTTAAAAAACAACTTTTTCTGCTTTGGCATCTAAATCAGGATTGCAACACTGCAGCTGGAAAAACAGCTGTCTCTTTTAACTGTGGCTGCCATGAACACAGTTCTCCCACTGTAGGCTATGGAGTCAACAACACATTGAGAATGAAGATTCAGTTAAGATATTGCAACAGTTTTGTCAGTGTTGTTGAAGGTGAGCAAAAATCTTATGTGTTATTCACATCAGTTTCAATGGTCTGACAGAGTATGTTATCCATCCACAAGGCAAGATCTTGCCTATGTTATAAATAGGGGTTTTAAACAATGAATTGTAATTTTTCCATTCCTTCTAATAGATCACACTAAGGATCAAGAAAAATATGAAGCAAAAGAAGTCATGAACAGGCAATGCAACTCAGCAGTTATTCTTGACACCTCAGTCATAAATGTGTTTCTGTCCTGAGTTAACAGCTCTATGTCTGCCACAGCTTTATCTAAATGGCCTTTCCAGTAAGCAATAGTCATTTGACTGCATGATGCATGTCGTCTTACTGTAAAGGAAATATATTGGTTTTCAAATAGTAATAAGAATTATCTAGAGGGTCCATGTTAAATTATAATCATATATTGCTTCTCTGCAAGAAAAATTACATTTGGTGTAGCTATGCACCAAAACTGTTAGCATCACAGGAGAGCAGGCTCTCCAGAACAGTGAAGCACCAGCTCATTGCAGTACACCACACAGGATGAAAACTCTCCATATCCATATAGCTCTAAACTTTCAGCACCAATCAGACAATCACATCCCTTGTCCTGAACTGAAGAGAGCTCTCTCCAAAAAATCAAGTCATGTCATACTTAGACTTTACAGAGAAAAGATCTCAATATTGTGCAAGAATAAATTGTCCAGGTCATCAAAGCCATCAGCAGAGCAATTAATAGAGTATGTAAGCAAGACAAATTGTCCAAAAACAGATGTAGCTGTGCATTTGTAAAGATGTAGCCATAGCCATATTCTCCAAAGAACAGGGTGAACAGTATGACAGAGCTAGTTCAGCTGATATGTATTTTCCATCCCTGATGTCCCACACTATACATTCAGAGGCTACTTCATAAGTCAAATGCTTGTGTGGCTTGAAGCATGAGCAGAGGCGATTAGCATGGGAGCAGAGCCTCTCATTTTCATCATGCAGAGTCTAATACAAAGGGACTTTGATCTTTAGGGGGATCTTTACCAAAGTGCAAAATAATAATGATGATAACACAACAGTAATAATAGGTACAGATAGCAATGATGAACCTTGAACATGTATCCATTATAAACACATAAATATTCCGTTGTCTACTATAAGAGCACAGGTCATAGACTCTTTAGCTTCATTTCCCTCCTACACAGCCAAAAGGTAGGAAGGAAAACTATCTGCATATATTTATTAGCTGGTAAACAGTATCTTTTCAAATTGGTATGACAGGAATTTGGGGAGTCAGGCTCCTAGTGCATATCTGAGAACTTAGACCACATTAGAAGCAAATAGAATATTTGAGCTGTGGAAGAATCTACAAAAATAGCCAAAACAGCAGAGACTTTCTTTCAAAATGGGACAGAAGAGGTTGTGACACACATCTAAATCCTGGCAGTGTTTTGAAAAACTTAGCATCTCCCTACAAATCAACTGGGGGCCTAAATTTATTATTCTGTGGATTCTACATATATGACTTTTTTTTTCTTTTTAGGTTAAAGAAGAAATGCCCAACCTATGGCCTCCAGACCAGCTTCCAAAGGCCAGAATAAATTATCCAACCAATGGCCACACTGTGGTGTCACATCCTTCACTGAGGCCCCCAGCCACAGGGAGACAATGAATTGCAAGCTGCTAAATCAGCAAAAAGGGGACCAGAAGCTTGGTTTTAGCACCATTTTTGCCCAAGGTCCTGTGGCCTCTGCACCACTACAAACCAGGAATTGCATCCATCCTAATTCAGGCATGTCCCCATCACATGATGCATGGGGTGATGTGAATAGTCCTGTGAAAAAAGTATAAGAATCTCGGCCTTGAGACAGGCACTGCTTGAACCTCCTCATCTATTGCCAAAATGAGCATTTTGTGATGGAAGCACTTGCATTTTGGTTTTCCAATGGATATGATCAAGTCAGAGGTTAGAGCATATGAATTCTTCCTTAAAAATCACACAGTCTAACAGACCAAAAGGCTGAGATTGACACAAGGTATGTGGAGTACATACTTATGGAGTAAACACAGCTATTATTTATTGCCAGATCTAATGCACCAGAACTTGATTTTGGACAAATGTAGCAACAGTCTAGTATTTTTCTGGAGTCTCTCTGTCACAATGATTCATCCATGATAGCAAAAGCATATCTGTGTTTCAGATGTATGCAGAAAAATAGCATCTGTTTTGGGAAATCAACACTCCAAGAACAGAGGAGAAAAAAGGGTCCAGAGAGTAAAACATTCAGAAGGTCATCAGCAGGGAGATTTTCTGCAAACATCATAGGAAGGCAATGGGTAGATTGAAAGTGGATACGGTAGTGGCCTGGTGGAAGAATTCAGGGATGCTGAATAATACCAGTGGACTGCATGGAAGAAGCCAGATATCTCTGTTATTTCCTGATCAAAAGGAATCTGTTGAACTCCAAACTCACAGAAAAGTGATGAGCTAGTGCTTCAGAGAGGGATTGCAAACAGCGAGGTGGGGTTGCTTGCATAGTTTTGCTTGGCATGGTTTAATTTTTTCGCAAAACTTAATAGAAAAAACAATATTCCAAAACTATTCCTGGGCAGTTATTAATTATATTTCTCCCTCGGATTACAACACACACAAACATAAACAACCCTTTTGGTTATGTTTGTCTGGAGTCCTGTCCAGGCTTTCCATGTGGAGCTTGTAAGGAGCTGTCCCACTCTGTGTGTTGAAAGTCTCTCCCTTTGGAAATGCATTTGGGCTGGTGCCGTGAAGTGACATTTGAAACCTGCCCATGCTGCTCTGCTTTTTTTCCCCTCCTTGTTGTCAGGCTGGTCATGCTGAGTCATATCTGCAGCTAGATCATGATTATCCCAAAATGTCAGCAGCTGCTCTTTTCACCCCCATATGGTGCCAGATTTAGGATGAGGTTTCCCTAATGCATAAACAATGACTGTAATTGTGGTTTCTGACAACCAAGGTATCACAGAGATGTTATTCTGTCTCCCACAGTATCCTCGCAGCTAA
>NW_010133709.1:4841-5066 GCF_000699245.1 Pterocles gutturalis | reverse complement strand
GGGTGACAGGCCGCGCCCCGAGGAGCCTGCGGAGCGGCTCTGCCCGCCCCTGAAGCGCTCTGGTTCCTAGCTGGGAGTGGCAGAATTAGCGCAGTGTTGGAAGGGGGCAACCAAAAAGCAGAGTTTGTGCTTCTGCGGGAATTTGCAGCTGCTGAGTGCCTCACAGGCGCTTCCTACGGTGGGAGGGGGAGAGGCAGGGCTGCTCCCAGCCCCAGGCCGGGGGCC
>NW_010133709.1:0-4813 GCF_000699245.1 Pterocles gutturalis | reverse complement strand
CTGCTGGAAGCCAGGCTGGCATCTCCCTCATCCCACAGCTCGGGCTTGTGCAAAGCCCTGGGTGACAACAGCCCCTCCAGGGACAATCCTGGGGTGCCGAGCACTTCAGGGGCTAGGCTCGTTTGTCCCTGCATGTGCTTGCGCCTGGTTTTGAAGAGGTGTAAAATGCCCAGCACACAGCGTGTGTGCCAGCCCGTGCCGGTACCGTACGCTGTGCGCTCACAGCAGCTCTGACACATCCCCAGCCGCTGAGCTCGAGGGGGGTGTTTAACCTCTGCGTGGCCCAGCGTGGGAGGAGGATCATCGGGCAGGCCTTGGGCAATCTGATGTGACTCGTGCTGCGGTGCCCAGAGCTTCCGTGTTTGCTCGGGCACAGGCCGAGTGCTTGTCACTAGATGGCAATGCCATGAAGTGGTGTCACTGGGATATTTGTGTGCCTAAGGTCAGGCTGCAGCTGAGGTCCCCCGTCACCTGCTGGTTCTGTTTGGTTTGGTGTGGTCTGTGCAGCATCATCAGCGAAAGCCGTTGCCTCGCTGGCATTTTCGCATTTGAGGGTGGCTGAACTTTCGGGTGATTTTTACATGTTGTGTTCAATGCTTTGGATAGGTTTACAACACGCTATATAATCCTGCAATATCCTCTGGCATTTTCTGTTATTGCTTGAGTCACTGAAAGCTATAATTGGCAAGCTTTCAAAGGTCCTGAATAGATTATCTTTCCATATCTATTTAATATTCTAAATAACGCAAGCAAAGACCCCTGCAGCTCCAGCTGGGAAATGAAAAGGATGGTTAAACCACTTAATTACTTACTGTGCTAACAATTATTTTACGGAAACAGAAAGTAGAATCCAGCTGTTCCAATGGAAATCAGCAAGAAGTTAACATTGGAGTTATTCTACAAAGAAAAAAATACTGCGGTGGACAGCGTGTGCTATGCTGACACCTGCGAAGGCAGCACAGAACCACTCTGCTGAGTGTCACCACCTCAGCGTGGCCAAGGGCTGGTGACAACTCCCCATTCATTCAAACAAAGCAGGACCCAGTGTCTGCAGCAAGATTCCTGCAAACACCATGAATTCTGTGTGCCTGTTTGGCAATGAAACCCAGAACAGCTCCAGCCCATTAAAACTAGGAGGGACTTGTGGGGTGGCTGGGCTGGCAGGGGACAGGACAAGCTGTGGTAATTGTGTCAGGGGCTGAA
The DNA here is from genome assembly GCF_000699245.1 of Pterocles gutturalis. Taxonomy (NCBI): domain Eukaryota; kingdom Metazoa; phylum Chordata; class Aves; order Pterocliformes; family Pteroclidae; genus Pterocles; species Pterocles gutturalis. Next base: position 3,610 of record NW_010133709.1, on the reverse strand, counting down.
GTAGGACAGTTTGGGTTTTAGCCCCAGAAAGCCCAAGTGACACGTGCTGCTTGTCTGTGGCTGTTTGTCCGTCACTAAGCTCCTTCTGCAGCTAAACCAGCTGGGGTGTGTTACACGTGCCACAGGTTTCGTCAACCTCTTTAAGGCACTTGAAAGTATGCCTGTGGAATTATCTAGCAGGTGAGAGAGAGATGCCCAGTGCATTCAGAATTTGTCTGCTGCTGGAGCAGCTCCAGGACCACTTTGGGGGTGATGTGAGCAGTTCTTGGCATGTCTAGATTCTTCTGCTCATTGCTCTCACTATGAAATGTAGGAGAAATTACGCAACAGGGGAAGATGGCATTACACATGGTGTCCTGGAGGAGTCAGACGTACACCATTTTCTCCTTTTATAGAGCCTTGATGCACTGGGTGCACCCCATCTCACCCCACAGCCAGAAGAATAACTTTATGGTGCAACTTCAGGCCAAATACGGTGTGCTCACAGCCTCCCTGTGCTGGCTTTCCAGGGAACTGCCACCTCTGTTCTTCCAGCCAGGGGAATCTTGCCTTCCCCTCCTTGCTTACAAAGCTACATAGCCAATATGTGCCCAAAAGCAGAGCTGTGAGTGAAAACTGGGGCGGCAGATTCCCAGCCCACTGCCTCATCTGTTTTTTCATGGGACTTCTCAAGTGCTCATTGCATGTTTTGGAAATGAGGAAATTAAATCCTTTCCTGTAAAAAAGAGGCATGCACACTGTATACAATCCCACTGACCGTTCGAGAAGAAGAAACCCAAAGTCTGCTGCTACTCGTGCAGTGTTGACTTTAAGCAGAGTTTGTTACAAGTCCATATCTTGCATGTGTCAAAACAAGGTGTCATCCCCTTTCTTATAGAATAAATGTATAGGGCCTTGCTGTAAATGCTACTCTGGCAGCCTCTTTTTCTTGCTGTCTATAAAATGTGACTCCTCTGTGGGTCTCGGGAAGGAAGCTGAGCCTCTGCTGTGCCAAACAGAGAAATAATGTGATATTTACAGTCAGCTAACCATAAAAGTGTGATTTCCAGAGCTGCACATGCTCAGGCCCTCCCCAGCCTCCAGCGCTAAATGTCCTTCTTTGTACAGGTTCCTTCAGGAGTTGGTCACACTTCATTTTGCTTTTAGTGCTTTGCAAGTCAGCATGAGGTGCTACACGAAGAGAAGCCTGCCGCATACCTGGCACTGTGCTTGTGCAAACAGCTTCTCCCTCACGTTACCTCCTCCTGCCCCAGCCTGTGGCTCTAGCTGATCGCCGCCCTGCCGCCGCGTGGCCCTGGGTGTGCTGTGTAGGCGCTTCATGATTACACTGATTTGACCTGCCCTGTGTTAGCAGGTGTTAGCAGGTGAAAAGGCCTTTACTGTGCAGCTGGCACGAAAAAGAGGATGCAAATACATTACTGAATGAACGCAGATCACATTTTGCCACTCCCCGGAATAAACGTCTGGTCAGAAAAGGTGAGTTCATGACCTCTTCTCTGTGACATTCAAACCAAAGGTGCCACTTCGTTTTCCTGCATAGCCAGCCTGCGTTTGGGGGAACATCACGGGAGTAATGACATGCTCTAGGTACATCCGTCTTCCCTCCCATCATCAAAAGGAACAGGACCAAAGCGAGCTGCCTGAGATAGTGCTTCAGGCTCTGCTTTGCACCAGGTTCAGCAGAATCCTTTACCATGGCCCTTCCCAGAGCTTTTAAGCTTCCCCTCCCATCTTGTCTGCATGAGACTTTAATATTCGTGCCTTTGATTTTTTCCTCTCTGCTAGTGTGTTTTGCCAGACGGCACCTGCAAGTCGGTAATTACACTCCAAAGTTGGTGCAAGTCAGCAGGGTCTGCTGTGAGCCAGGCTGGCTCATGGGGGGGCAGCATTTAATGGTGTGAACTGCTACTGAAGGCAGAAGCTGGTCACTATGAATTAGGAACATGAAGCAAGAGGCAGAATCATTTAGGGGCCCCTACTTTAGGACCTTCTTCCATGGATATGATGGAGCAATTCCTCTGAAGTCAATAATTTAATCAAGGATTAATTCATGCTGTATGTGTCAATGGAACTGTGCAGTACACTGATAAAATAAACCTCTCCCCTCCTGTACACACAACCTATGGTAGCTGGCTGTGAGGTGAACTTGTACCTGTAACATCTTATAATGTCACAGTCAGTCTTGATTTAGGGCATGTTCCCAGACTCTGCCAAGTTCTCCTCCTCAGTGCAAGAAACACAGAGATGCATGTTCATGTGTCAGGAGATATCAAATTCTCAGTTCTTCTCTCTGAGCAGCTGCTCTCATGGGTTGTTGCAGGAGAGGAAGTTTAAAGACCCATAAAGGAGTAACACCCAGCTATTACTGACTTTTCTTAAAACTTTTATTGTGGTGCAATTCCACTGAACAGAGGTTTCAATGTAAGGCTTGCAAAGACAATCCACAATGTCCTTAGACGATCTTCTTCACCCAGTTGGCCAGGGCTCCTCTGGTATTGCCTTGAGAGGGTTGTAATGTGATTGTGCTGATTAGCCTGGATCGGTCTAAGATCTCAAATCTTGTAGGCAATCACCTGAGAACCTTGTCTTGGGCAAGAGCCTATCTTCCTGCACTAGCAAGAACTGTGTCCCTTTAGCCCAGTTATAGTAAATGTCTAAAGCAATTTCTCAGAGTCGTTCGTAGGAAGCACGTGGCTTCCTCTGGTAGTGCTCTGAGTGGGCATCACCCCTAGTGTCTTCAGTGGTCTCCATAAAAGATTAGCAGAATCCTTTTTCTTTAGGGATGAACTATTTTTGGGACACAGCAATACTGTGCTTCTCACTTCTCTTTCCCATTCTGGTGAGAATTTTTGACAACGCCCTTCTGCCTGGTCGTTTCCCACCTTGCGGCAAGGAAGGAAACTCAAACTCTTAAAGTATTTAAGTAGATTTGTAGTGCTTTGTGTGATGTGATGTTATTGAACCACATGGTACAGGAAGCGGGTGGACAAATAGCAGGTGCTGGCAGATCGATACGGCTCGAGGAGAAGTCATGCCCGTGAGGAAAGCAAACAGTGCTTCTGTATCACAGGAAGGTGAAATCCAGATTGTGTCCAAGGTGCTACACTACAAAATCAATTAGTTACACATATACATGGAATTTATTGCCTGAAAGCTTTTGAAAATAGATCCACGCCACTGATTTAGCCACACGTCTACAGCAGAAGCAATCAGCATGAAGGACGAGGCGCAGATGGATGGGTAAGAGATGAGATGCTCATTTCATTCCCCCTGAGACAGCCACACTCCACGCAGCTCTGAAGGGGGGTGACAAGCATATCCAAGCTGTTGTTAGCCTCAGCAGATGGTCGGATGGACGCGGTCAGCCCGAAACCCAGCAGATGGCTCCGGGCAGCCACCCTGGGTGACCGTCCCTCAGCCAGCCCTTCCCTTGCTGTGTGGGGATCACCAATGTCCCGGTTGTCCCAACAGCTCACACTGGCCAGGGGACATGTTTTCCTGGGGGTTTGGTCCTTCCACAGGGAAGGGAAAGCACAAAGCCACATCTCGGCAGCGGTGCCCATGCTTTCTTTAGGTCCAGAGGAGGCCTGTGGCAGCCCCTCTCCCTCCC
>NW_010133708.1:24394-30656 GCF_000699245.1 Pterocles gutturalis | reverse complement strand
AAGATGGTGCAGACCCCTTAGCCAGAGCTGCAGCCTCAGTTCTAAGACGAGTGCCTACCATTCTGATTGGAGGGTCAGGTAGGATGTCCATGCTTTTCTGGGTCTTTATTTCTTCCCTCCTTCTCAGAGGAACCCTGCCTGCTCGCTCTGCTCCTACAGCTGCCTTGTGAAGCTTCTGGACCCAGCAGAACTTCAGCGCACCACTACACGAGCTGCCACCGCCACTTCAGCAGCAGCAGCAGCAGCAGCGTGTTGCAGGTGGTGCCCCCGCGCTGCCTGCTTTCAGCTAGCTGTCCCCCTCCCGACATGAATTTAAGGACTGGGAGGGGGCTGTGGTCACCGCTGCCCCAGCAACTCCCGTGCCGTGTCAGCCTCTTGCGGGAGAGCTAGCGGTGGGATTCGGGTTACCCCACTGTCTCAGGGTTTTCCTGTCAAAGGAATCTCCCGAAAAACACCCCTGTGCCTCGCGATCGTGATCAGTAGGTCTGTCGGAGCTGGGTCGGCTGCGAAGGAGTTGATCTCGGCTACTGAGTGCTAGTTCCAGGCTTCCTCCCATTTAAATCTTTCCATGGAGTAGTGATGCTACAAACATCAAAGGCTTTCACTTAGTGAAAGAGACCTCTAAAACCACTTGTGGAGGCTCTGGGCTAATACCAGAGACTGCCCAACACCAGCTGCCAGCTTCTTGTCTAAATGTCATACAGCAAATCAGCCTGGCCTCTGTGGTGTCTTAGGGACTGGGATTCAGGAAAACAACAGGGGGGATGTTTTACACATAGCTGTAAGCTGCAGTTAAATCTTTTATAGCCACTGATTTGTACAGCAAGACATGAGAAGTAGAGTCACTCAAGTTTCTACCCATTAACTAAAACCAGAACATTGGAGAGGTAACCTAGACATACTCATAGTCATTACTACACAATGGCTGTTACTAGCAGCTTCACTGAGTAACTTACTAATATATTTCTAGAATGCAGTGACAGGTAAATATTTACAGAGGAATAACATCAGTGTTTGATAAACCCTAACAATGTGTTGGTTCTGTATCACACAAAATAATGGTTTCTGCCTCAGACAAATTTCAGCATAAAAGCAAGATAAAGAACCTGGTTTTCTGCCAAAGCCAAATCCAGCCATCAAAGACCTGCTGGATACCAGCTAGTCTCAGACTGCAGCTGGGCCAGTGCGCATGTTAAAGACCTGGCTCCATATCTCTGTCACAGCTGTGTCAATGCTTCTGGCTCCCCTGCTCAAAGTCCCCGTAGAGCAGTGAGACACATGAAGCCAGGGGTTCCTGGGACTCATCTGCCTGGTGCTGGCTGAGCACTGCAGTCCCAGGGTGGGCTCTGGCAGGCAGAGGGTCTGCGTGGGGCTGAGAGGCACCAGGGAGAGCTGCCCACAGCACTGGGTCGGACTCACGCTCCTGACCAGAGGTGTGATAATCCTCCTGCTGTCAGCCTGCAGCCTGTGTGGGATCTGCAGCTGGGGGTGGGCAGGGATCCACCTTGCCCTGAAAGGCACTTCAAGCAATAACTCACCCTCTTCCAGCCTTTTCTCAATGAGCTATAGGACTCAAAGAAGGAACGAGGCTGCAGAGGGAGCAGCTAGAGGATCTGCCAGCATTTGGAGCACAATCTGTGATTCTGTGATTCTGTAATCTAGCATGCAGATTTAAGATTTCTTTCTAGAAAGCATAGAGGAGATCAGATGCTCATATCATAGAAAAACCTCTAGATCTGTCATGTCACTGAACTTGTAAACAACAGATAAGAGTAGAAAAGCAGCCCAGAACAGTTTAAAACTTTAATTCCTACCCAATTTTCTCAGAGAAGATATTAACACTGCACTTCCAGTTCTCACGCTTGCCATCCTCTGACCCAGAAAAACTGGATGGCTCTGCACAGCCCAGTCATAAACCCCCAGTCTGTTGAGTGGAAGACTGAAGTGTTGTGTTCTGACACATACAAATTTGAAAGCCAGATCTGCCAGTTGTTTTTATTTTCACCATAAAATATTTTCTCCATTATTAAAAACAGAAAAACTCTGAGGAAGAAACAAGCATTTATAATATGATCATGGAAGAGTAAATATATCTATGTGTAAACATAAATGCATAAATAAATATATCTTTATATACAAGCTAAACAGAAGTCAACATTTCTCCTGAAAACTCATCTGTCAGTTCAATAAGTAAATGAAAGTTCAGCTCTCCTCTTGATTTAAAGCAAGTGCTGTGAGCCAGGTTTGGTTCACATTTTCAAAATTTATAACACTGTGATGCTTGCCAAAAATCCTTAATTAGATCAGAAGAGCAGCAAAACTGTCAGATGCAATAGCAGAGTACAACGAAGGAATAAAATATTCTGGGGTTAATTGGCTAAGTTCATTCAACCAGTTTTGCCAGGCTACTTTTCTACAATGATTTGCAGACTGATAATGAGGATAGGGTTTTTTTCAGTAATAATAAAACTAATTCCTCAAATACATTTCATTTACAAGACTGCAGAAATTGTTTATAACTAACATAAACCAACAATCAACATCCTCCTTCCCACAGCATACATAAATTGTGAACTTCTCGTGAACTCAATTGCTTAGACAGTAATTTGAGTGTCTCACTTTTATGAGAATTTCATGGCAAGTGCTGCTGGACGAGTGGTGCAGTGAGGCTGAGGCCCAGCAACATCTTTAGTTGCACAAACTGTTTGAGCCTTCATGTACTCAGAAGAAGGCTGCAACACTTGGAAGGACCGAGTAAGAGATGATGATGTTAAACTCAAAAACTAGGCTGTAAACCATGTTTCATCTGATTCCCCCACTTATTTTGAGAGCTCAAATAAAATATGACATTCAGGGTGTTTTACTTGACACAGTATATTAGTACAAGAGCATTTCTAAGAAACTAAGAAACAATATTTGTAATGCAGACTATATTTTTATTCTGGTCTTTTTTGGTAATAATCTCAGTATTTTTCAGGCTATTGTCCACCTTGTAAGAGGTTCAGTGCTGTAGGGACATGCCTAGTGTGAGAGCAGGACATTTGATCCCCAGGGTATTTGACCCCAGGGAAGAAACAAACCACAACTTTATGATGCAGGAGGCAAAAAACAGCCTGCACATTATTTTAAAGGGGCCCTTCCAAACCATGAGCTGTGTACTAAAAATGGCACACAGCTCTTCTGTAAAGGACTTGCCTTTTGTTAAGCCCCAGCACAGCTGGTCAGGATGAATTCAGCTAATATGGTACTCTACCAAATCATCTCCCAGCCACAGGAAAAGGTTATTTCTTTACAGAAGAATGAGCACTGATATATTCCCTTTTGAAAGGAAATAATAGAGAAGTCTTGCCATTTGATCTAAGTTTTATCCTTTGATACAATAGCTAGCACTCACAACCACTATCAGGAAGTTAATAAGTAATTTAAAATACACCCTATGTAGTTCACCTACTAATGTGAGTATTTTATAAAAAAATTTAGAGCCAAAAAGTGTTTTGAACACCTCAGTGTGATTTCAGCAGTTCTTTGGGAAGGTTTTATTCTGAAATAAAGAGCAGTGATCTTCTTCTTCCGGAGATCCAAACAGCCTTTCATCACTCAAAATGCTTTCCTGACAGTTAGGGAATAGCATGAACGAGATCGAAGTCACATCTAGTCCGGCTAAATTCTACAAGCTGAAAAGCAAACTTGGAGGAGCTACTACTACCTACAACCCAATGTATAAATATGAGGAGCTGCTTCATCAGGAGTTAATGCATAGCTAGAAATGAGCAGAAGGAATCCTTCTTGCCTTGTTTCTGTGTTCAAAAACAGCTTTGGACTTAACCTCAACACTGCTGACAACACTGCAGCTGCACACTGCGTCAGGGTACCCTTTTCTTTTTGGGGTGTGTCAGATGTCCCCAAGCCCTTCTCTTCTCTTGTTGCACAACAAAGGACCTAGCCATGGTAGAAGCAACATGTGGCCTTTTCTGTCTGCTCTTTCAGCAACGAGCTCCTTCTAGGAAATGTTTAATTAAGCTAAGCACAGCACTACTGGTGAAAATTGAAAGATCATACAACAAACAAAGGCACACAAGTAACTTCTATATTACATACTAAAACTCATGAGCCTCGTGTTCATGTGAACTGGAAAGGAGAAAACTGCAAAGCGGTGGTCCCCCAGAGAAAATACAGAAGAACAGGGCTGTCCTCTTATGTGATGGGATACACATCACACCCTTTAGCAAACGTTCTTACTCTGACCTGCTATTGAGGGCAAAACAGCCTCAACTCAGGGAATTTCAGCTAATTTATTGCTAGTTAACGTAATCTTTTCCTTACTGTTTCAGACATTTAGAAACAAAGAAGACATAGACAATTAAAACAATAAAGGAAATCTCCTTTCATGCCACTTCCCCAGGTTCAGCTTCAGTACAACACCCCATTCTTAGTCTTCACTGGCCTTATTTTCACCACGTTTATCTCAGTCCTTCCTGATCTCATTGACCAGGCAATGGGCTGTGCAGGAGGTCACTGGAAGTGTGTAATGGTTTCTTTTGCCACTCTCTGTTTCTCATTCTTCTCCTCCCCTCCTCCTCACTCATTACTGCTCTCAGCTCTAGTGTGGCTCACCCATGTGCCACAGTCCCTCAGGGCTGTCCCTGTTCCAGTGCAGGTCATTCACAGCTATAGTCCCTCAGGGGTGTCCCTGTCCTGCCATGGGCTGCCCAAAGCCTCAGTAATCTCAGAGCTGTACCTCCTACCATGAATGCGCCTGCATGTCCCCAGCAACGTCCCTTTCCATGTCTCCTCTATTTTGTCTCTCTAAAAGTGTCACCTCACTTTTCTCCTTATGTGTCCCATTCTTCTGTGTCCTCCTGTGCCTCCTCTCACATTTCCTTCTTGTGCCTTCTCCCGTGTGCCTTCACATGTGTCCTTTTGCTTCTCCTTTTGTCCCTCTTCACAGGTGTCCTCTGGTGTCTCCTGCCCCAGAAACAAACACCCTTTCCTAAGCATGTCCATGCAGAGCTGCCACAGGCTCCTCTGCCTGGGTCCAGTTTTGGTGGGCAGTGGGTTTCTCCACCATTTTGGAGACATCTGAAGCCATCTGTGACCAGCCCACAGCAGTTCATGGCCTCCTCCCACACAGGGCACCCCACCAGCTATGCCCCAAACACCTGCATGCAGGATCAAAACAGAAACCAGGACAAGGGAAGGGACGCTCAGCACCCCAGCAAAGGATGCAGGAAAAGAGCCTGTGCATCAGCTGTCCCTTCTGGGAAGGCTGAAAATGTAGAACTAAAACCACTCACTTGGTCACTCTCTCTATCTCCCAGAAAGCAACAAGGATTACATGACATACAAGTTTTCACATCTTCATGCCTCTCAGCATAGACCACAATCAGTGCAGAATTGCTTATTCCTCTTACAAAGATATTTGTACTTGATTACAATAAACTCTCAGAGCCCAGCAAGCACAACAGAGGGTGTTCAGGCTACCCAGCAGAGCTGCTGTAGCCTGTATGTATCAGGCTGGCACTAAGCTCATACTGTGCAAATTGATGAAGCCAGTGTGTACCTGAATCACAGGAATTAGAGAAGGAAAAAAGGCTGTTAGGTCAGTTTGCTTAGGGGGCCTCAACCCAAGGCTGCAGATAGAGCCATTGTAAGAGACAGGACGTTCCCTGCTGCATTTGATTTACGTGGTTTTGGTAGCAGTGGGGGCTACAGGGGTGGCCTTCTCACAAGAAGACACCAGAAGCTGCCCCTGTATTGGACAGACCCAGTTCCAGCTGGCTCCAAAACAGACCCACTGCTGCTGAAAGCTGAGCCCATCAGTGACACTGGTAGTAACTTGCTGATAACATGTTTAAGAAAGGGTAAAAAATGCTGCGCAGCAGCTGCGAGAGACAGGAGCAAGAAAAAAGTGAAAGAAACAACTCTGCAGAGACCAAGGTCAGTGAAAAAAGGGGGAAGGAGGTTCTACAGGCACTGGAACAGATTCCTCTGCAACCCATGGTGAAGGCTGCAGTGATGGAGGTTGTCACCCTGCAGCCCCATGGAGGACCCCACGGTGAAGCAGGGGAACGTGCCCTGAAGGAAGTTGCAGCCTGCAGAAGCCCATGCCGGAGCAGGCTCTTGGCAGGAGCTGTGGCCTGTGGAGAGGAGCCTATGCAGGATCAGGTTTTGTGGCAAGATATGTAGCCCATCGGGGACCTATAGAGCAGTTCTGGAAGAACAGCAGCCCATGTCAAGGGTCCAAGTTGGAGTTCATGAAGGA